>NC_142701.1:25103753-25405060 GCF_029339155.1 Prunus mume | reverse complement strand
AAAAATGAAAAAGAATTAGTATAGCCGTGCTGCTATACTCTTTCAGCGCCTATGCGCCACGTGTCAAACCAGTGGCGGCTGTACTATTTTTTAAAAATTTAGAAAAAACGCGTATAGCCGCACGGCTATACAATTTTTTAAAAAAATTAAGGAAAAACTGAGATTCTTTTAAATATACATTATTTTTTTAAAATAATATGTGAGAATTATGTATATAACACGTGAATTTTGTGTTTTATTGAATTTTTTGTAAAAACTACGTGTATTAAACATGAGAAATACATGTGTACATGTATAATAATACATTATTAAACTTGGAAGTGCTAAAATCTTTATACATGTAATAACTTTGGAAAAGCGAAAAATCAAAAATGGACAATAGATACTCCAGTAATGGTCTAATGATAATGGATAGGGCTCTTGGGCTATGGAGAAATTTAATTAAGACACCCAAATGATTTCACAAAAAACTTAATAAATATAAATTAGTTATATTGTGGACTTTTTCTTTAATGTTTATATATTAAATAATAATTAAAATAATTCAAAAAGGGTAACATATTACTCAATTACACATATTTAATTAAAGTAGGCCAAAAAACAAAAGTAAAGAAACTAATTTATTTTATATATTTTAAAATTAAAAAAATTAAAAAAAACCTCTCCCAACGTGCCGACGAAATTTCCCATATTAAATTTTCTTTTTAACAGTATAGCCGCCCGGCTATACTATTTATATATTAAAAAAAGGGCGCCCAGCGCATAGGTGCCATGTGTCAAAAGAGTAAAGCGGGCGGCTATACTATTTTTGAGTATAGCCGACCGGCTATACTATTTTTGAGTATAGCCGACCGGCTATACTATTTCCTGAAAAAATTCAAACAAAATTTAAAAGGGTTCTACTTAAACTTAGATGAACAAACAAACCACCATTCAACTTTCTCTTCTTCCCTGGATTTGACTTGTAATTGGAGTTGGTTTTTTTTTCTTCACAAATTCAATAACACCAAGACTTTAAATCCTTAATCTTTCATCACCATGGATGAACCTTTTCTTCCCAAGAATGACACAAGACTTGGCGTTGGCGGCAAAGATGAACCAGAGTCTAGCGGAAGCACAACACCAACAACTTCCTTGCCCTCCAAGCCTATCACCTGCTCCGCTGGTCACCGGTGATGATGCTATCGGTCCCGATCCTATTCCAACGCCATCAACCTCTTCTTCTTGCGCCAATCCCATTGCCATATTGAACAACAACAACAAGAAGCTCATAGTTGGTCTTATTGTGTATGTCATAATTGGCATTGTCATATTCTGCACAACAAGTTTCGAGCTCGAAAAAACCTACAAGCTTGTGGATGCTCATGTCTGTACTACATTGTGGTCACGCTTTACACCATTGGATATGGCGACATTTTTCCGAGTACCACGCTTGCCAAGTACCTGACCTGTTTCTTCATCTTGCTCGGTTTCGGGTTCTACGACATTCTGCTAAATGGGTTGGTGGCGTACATCTGTGACAAAGAATCAGTATTGTTGAGGCCGTCGGATGGGAAGTTCAAGAACATGATCCAGACGTATATGGTGGATAAAAAGAAAGGAAGAATCAGGACAAGAAGCAAGATTGGGTTGGCATTGGGAATTGTTATTGTTTGTATAGGTATAGGGACAGTCGCAGTGCATTTTCTGGAAGGCATGAGCTGGCCTGATAGCATTTGCCTCTCTGTTACATCAGTCACAACTCTAGGCTATGGGGATTCGAGTTTCAAGACTACTGCAGGAAGGTGTTTTGCAATTGTGTGGTTATTGGTAAGCACATTGGCTGTTGCCAGGGCATTTCTGTATTTCACTGAGCTTAGAATGGAGAAGAGGAATCGCTGAATCCCCGAATGGGTTCTTCAGAAGGAGGTTACTCTGAGGGATTTAAAGGCGGCAGACCTTGATAATGATGGATGCATCAGGTAAACCCTGATTTTCTCTATATGGATTTAAGCCTATTTTGACATGTTTTTTAAAATGCACTATCTTGTTTGAGTTGAGTTTCTCTTTGTTAACTTTCTTTCTTTTTTTTTCCCTTTAATGGCATTGACAGCAAATCAGATTTCATCATATACAAGCTTAAGGAGATGGGAAGGGTTGCAGAGAGTGACATCCTGCAAATCTGCAAGAAATTTGATACCTTGGAACATAGTAATAAGTTTAGTGAATTGCATTCTCTGTTCTATTACTTGTGTTTGGGGGTGTCTGATAAAATTCACTCAATCCCCAAATGATCTCATGACAGGATGCTTGTTGATTAAGCAATCAAGTATCTGTTTATTGCACTGCACTGTGCACACATAAGTTCTGTAAAGTTCTGTTTGATGACATGTCTTCTTCATTCCATGGGTGAAGAGCTACAGCCAGATTATTATCTGCATTTCTGTGACAGCATGTATCACTCCATGGGATCACCACCAGATTGCACCAAATTGAATGTGGTGGCTACAAGAAAACACTGAATAGTACTATAATTCCCACTTGGGGGGAAGTTTTGTCTGGCCATGCCTAAATCCCTTGTTTGTACACAAAAGAATAAGAGTATGTTTGTCCCTTGCTGTTTGTAAGATATTGCTTTGGGCCTGCAGCATATGGTGTTCTATAATATTTATAATTTAAAAAAAAATCTACATGAACCAAATAAATGAGTGACAATAATTTTTCTTATTAAATAATAAACCATTTTTAAAAAAACTCAAGAGACATGTAATAAATAGAAAACTGGATAACAAATAAAAACAGAAAGCAGTGACTTTCAGAGGATAATTGAAATAGAACAAGTATAAACACAATATCAATAAATAAAATAATTTAAGTTGTAAATGGGGAAAATATTTTAATCATATAATTTTATTTAATATACTTAACTGTCAATAAGCACAAAAGATATAAAACTTTGTTTTGAATTTAGGTTTCAGACCCAAAAGTTAGGTTAGTCAAGTCCTCATCATCATATACTTGGACAAATCGAAGTCAGCCAAAATAGAAGTTTGAATATTTATTTTTTCCCATTATATTGGCAAGATCATGAGGTTAACCTTTTTTATTAGCACACGTCACTCTTTATGTACTTTTCAACAAATAGCATGCTACGCTCCTTGATATAATTATATCACGTTAACACCAACTAACAAGTTTTAATTAAGTTTTTCATCATTATAATAATAATATTCACCAGTGATCTCATATTCGAACTCTTATAACATCTTAGTGTGTGTGTGGAAAAACACCCTTAACCCTTCCTAACTTCGAAAAGGACAAAAAGCTACGTCATTTTATGGGTTAAGAAACAACTAAGGAAGTTTATAATTCAAGTGATCAAAAAACATTCCTCAATGGACTCGAGATTCTGTATTCGATTTGCTCCTTTCCTAATAGCGCTTGTATTAAGAAAATTACATAAATAAATATTTATTAGTTTTTTTTTATTTAAAAAAAAAAAAGAAAAAAAAGAAAAAAGAAAAAAGGGAAGGTGGAGAAATTAGCCCAGTGCAAGTAATCTCCCAAGTCACAAGTCAGATCACAACTTACAACTACCATCACATACATTAGCAGCAATTATGAAAAAGGGGTGCAATTTAGATTAACAACCACTCAACTCTCTTCTCTTCCCTGGATTTGACTTGTAGTTGGAGTTCGTTTTTTTTTTTCCGTCGCTTTTTTATCCCGTCTTTCTTAAAACAGACGACATATCTCAATAATACCAAGACTTTGAATCTTTAGTTTCGTGCAATATATACAGAGCCAATCACCATGGACGAATCTTTTCTTCCCAAGATTGAAACAAGACTTGGCGTTGGCGGCGAAGATCAGCAAGAGCCTAGCAGAGGCAGAACACCAAGAAGCTCCTTCCCCTCCTCAGCTTACCTTGATGTTGGTCCATCCAGGCGTCTCTCAACTGCTCAGCTCCTCACGGGCGGTGATGTTGTTGTTCCCATTATCACAACACCAAACTCTTCTTCTTATGCCAATCTCATTGTCAACTTGAACAAGAACAAGAAGAGGAAGCTCCAACACCGGTCACACTCGGCGCCATCGGTGCTTACTGACGCCCGGATGCCAATTCGAGACTCTGTGGATCCTAGGCCGTCCCCTAAATCAACCCCTTTAATTGTCCGCCAAGCCTTCATCGGTATCATTGTGTATGTCATAATTGGCATTGTCATATTCTGTACAACCGGTTCAAGTTTCAAGGGCCAAGAAACCTACAAGCCTGTGGACGCTCTGTACTTCATTGTGGTCACGCTCTGCACCATTGGATATGGCGACATTGTTCCGGACACCACGCTTACCAAGCTCTTCACCTGTTTCTTCATCTTGGTCGGTTTTGGGTTCATCGATATCCTTCTCAACGGGTTGGTGGCGTACATCTGTGACAGGCAAGAAGCAGTCTTGTTGAGCACCATGGATGAGACTAAGTTCAACAACATGATTCAGACGTATATGATCGATAGAGAGAAAGGAAGAATGAGAATAAGAATCAAGGTGGGGTTGGCATTGTCAGTTGTTATTGGTTGTATAGCTATAGGGACAATTACAGTGCATTTTTTGGAGCATGAGCTGGATTAATAGCTTCTACCTCTCTGTTACATCAGTCACAACTGTGGGTTATGGGGATTTTGCTTTCAAGACAGTTGGAGGAAGGTGTTTTGCAATTGTGTGGTTATTGGTAAGCACATTGGCTGTTGCCAGGGCTTTTCTGTACTTGACTGAGCTTAGAATCGACAAGAGGAATCGCCGAATCGCGAAATGGGTTCTTCAGAAGGAAGTTACGATGAGGGATTTATTAGCAGCAGACCTTAATAATGATGGATGCATCAGGTAAACCCTAACGTTCTCTACATGGATTTAAGCCTATTTTTGAGTTTTCCCTTTAGTAGCTTTCGATTTATGTTTTGCTTAATATGTATTTATGTTAACTTTCTTGTTTGTTTTTTTTCTCTTTAATGACAGCAAATCAGAGTTTGTCATATACAAGCTTAAGGAGATGGGAAGGGTTACGGAGAATGACATCCTGCAAATCTGCAAGCAATTTGATTCTTTGGAACATAGTAATGATGACAAAATTACTCTTGTTGACCTAATGGAAGGTAACAGGTGACTTAATTCCAGTATGATTTCCTCAATGGAAAGACTGAAGCATGATACAGAACTTGCTCCAGCAATTAATGGGAGCAAACTGTGAGGGTGCTGAATTTTTCAATATACAGGTACATAGAAGTAGAACTAGGCACATGAATTTGGTGGTTTCACTCCAAAGAAGAAAAACCCAATTCAATTCTTTTGTAAATACTTCCAAATAAAAAAATGAGTACTCGAAGATCTCATTTCATTGTTACTTGCTCGTTTTGTTTACTGAAGTCATCTCGCAAGTTATATTAATCCCTACAATTTTAATGAAAGTTCACTTACATTCTCTGTTCTAGAAAATCTGTGAGTTCATCAAAAGAACATGCATTGCTGCGCAGAATTCAGGTATGGAACATATACAGCCTACTCAACTACATTATCTAATGCAAACAAAACATTTTACAACAGAAGCAAGGGCATGAAAGGCAGCTGAAATGAATGACATTTGAAATTGGATAGGCATCAATCAAATACTATGGGCAAAGCAACTAATATTACTTGTGTTTGTTGATTAAGGCGAAGCTCCGTAAAAACCCCCGCCTTTTTTGAAATATCATGAACAGTTCCTGTAGGTTGAGCACCTTTTTCAAGGAAATATAGATGATGTCTGCTAAAATTCATTCAATCCCCAAATCTTGCTGAAGCAATGAAGTAGCTGTTTATTGCTTTGCAATCCTTTGACAAACTGTACCGTTTTATGCACACATAAGTTCACAACACGAGGTGGAGCTTTCCTTAGAGATTTATTAATGCTTGGCCTACCTGACAGAATGGACAAAGAGAGTATCATCAGTCAACTGTAGTTTTTATTAATTTCTCCATTACACACTGTAAAGTTTTGTTTTACAGTTTCTTTATCGCACAATAGAACTGTCTGACTTAGGCATGGATGAAAATATGTGATTCACCTAGGGCATAAATCCCTATATATACACGTAAAAAAAAACAGGCACGAAAAAAGGAGGGGTGATATGACATTTATTGATTACAATATGATAGTCATATTATAAAGATTGTCGTAATCAACTAGGTTGTCCACACCAAAGCAAAGATGCATTTATAGATTGAAGAGATGCATATGTCTCTGCCTCTATGTATACTTGACTAGCAGCCAAAACTCTAAATATAGCCTCTCTCCCTTTATCTTCTTGGGATCTTTGCTATCAAGTGTCCAGGGAAGCAAATAAAGGACAACATGTTATCACCAAAAAGCAAAACCATTTACATAAAACTGTTTCCTGATTATTCCATTAATTATCAAGGCCTAGAACACCAACCCCAGTCCCTCAGCCTAATATTGATGCATACCAAGAGGCAGATGATATATAGACACAGTCATTGCTAGTTTTCATGCTATAAACTTCCAGCAGACCTGAGAAGTAAGATTTGACAACATCAGGGACTGAAGAGACATCTTGTCGTCTTAATTTTTCACGTGTAATTTACATGATCTCCAACTTCTAGTTTAAAAAACTTCCGTGCTAAAAACAGAGTTGCAATCCTTACTAGATTTGAGAAAATAAAACAATTGAAGCTCTATCTGATCTCCACATTTGCCATCTTGATACTTGAAATTCTGTGACCGCAAAGATCATGAATGAGAAACGGAGTTAGAAATGAACATACAGATCCAGCAAAAAATAAAAACTGAAAGGCATACAGGAAATGTTACAGGGGTAACAATTATGAGTGTTAAGTCTTGTAAAGGGGGCCATTGACAAACTATACCAACTTTTGTGTTCACTAATATGCATACCTCTGTCTAACGCCAGCGATACTCTCAAGAAGTTCCATTATTTGTTGCACCTTAAAATTTTTTGGTTTCTCCTGGCTGCCCACTACCAAGGTTGAGATTCTTAAAATAGTGACAAGTTCTGCTTCAATTTTGTTAAGTTGATGATCCAGATGTTCCAAGAATTTCTCAAAAGAGGTTATTCCCTTCAAGCTAGTAATTATTTCATCTTCATTCCAAGCTCCCTTATTTAAAGGCTCTTGAAGATCCTCCCCTTCTGGCTCAACAGGTATGCTTGCTTGGCTCTCTGCAAGAAGCGGCTTTTCTTCATCATTACTGAGCTTCAGATCATTAGAGGCAAATTCTTTGCCCTCCTCCAAATCTTCTGCAACATCTGGTGTTGGGGATACAATTCGAACTGGACTGAAAGCATCATCTCTGACAACTTCTAGATCCAAAGTAACATTCCCAATTAGCTGCCTTTCTTTTAGAGAAATCGCCTGAAACCAAATTAGTCTTCTTCTGATCATATGATAGGCTGAAAGGTAAAGTTCTTGAATAAGATATATTAAAAGATCATACAATGGAATAAAAATATTAAGAAAAAAAATTGAAGGAAAAAGTTTATCTTACTAGTGGTTAGGATTTTTGTTATCAGTTATGACATTTTGGGGAAGAATGATTTGAATTTGGGGCCTCCTGTCTAAGAAAGAGTGGCTACTAACTGGGCTATACCCTGACCTCCTTCCTAAAGGCTCAACTGAGTTAAGACATGACATTTTGGGGAAGAATGATATGAATTCAGGACCTCCTGTCTAAAAAAGAGGTGTGGCTACCAACTGGGCTATACCCTGACCTCCTTCCTAAACGCTCAATGAGGTAAGACCTTACATTATTTTCCTTCATGCAGTAATGAACAAGAATCATCCACCCTAAGAACAGAGATGTTCCCCTATATACCTTTAAAAAAAAAAATCACATATAGGTATATGAGTGCCTTCCAAAGTACCAGGGCAGTGATGATTAATCATATCTGGGAATGCTGAAAAAGGGGAAGCTTCAAACATCATAAGCCAATCCACCCGATGGTTCATTTTTGTCAACAGAAACATATTGGATTAGTGGACTTTCATCTTAAACTACTTTATTAAAACCAACGATTTTATCCAGTAAATTCCTCAGCTAAAACCAAGCAAATTTCTTTCATAATTAGTACCATTTTATTTTACCTCATTAAGCTTTGAGGAAAGCTCATCAAGCAATTCAATGCGTTTTTTGGACTTCTCCAATGCTTCTATGACCTTTTTCTTCTGAAAGAGTAGTTCCCTTGCATCATCCTCCTTCCCAGTTTGGACATTAATTGCTGCTTGCCTTTTAAGATTCTCAGCTGTCTCTGACAGTCGAAGAAGCCTCAATCTTGCATTGTTTGCTAAACCCACAACCATGAATAACTATCATAAGGTGCAGCAATTAACCAACAGGGAATTCAACCTTACACTAAAAGCACATTGGAACAGAAAAAGATTAAGTAAATAGAGGACCAAGAAAGAAAATTGTAACTCAGCAGAAACACTAGGCCAACAATACACTATCCTATCATCAACAATGAACAAACAACCCATCAAATATTGGATAGAAAGCAACTTCATAACCTAATCAAAAGCATAAAGCTATAAACATAACCAAATTTCTGCACTAAGCAGAAAATCTAATCATATTATTGATTCACAAGAGGCTTCATACAAATTCTCTAGAAAAAATAACTTCCAATAACAGAATACAAGGATAAAAATGTGGTTTTTCATTCATAAAGGCAAAAGGGTATGCCAAATACTATGGAAGACACCAAAACAGGTGTATTGTGTAGTTATATTTATATACCTTTGCCTCTGGCGCTCTCAGCCTCAGAATGGAGCTGAACGAGTTGAACACGTAGCTGCTCGGTGTCGACGTTGGAAGCCAAGCACATGGGTCTCCTCCATAAAGTTCTACGAGGGACAGCCACGGCTGTGCCACCACCAATCTTCAACAACATCATTCTCTCTCTCTCTCTCTCTCTCTCACTCACTCTCTCTCACTCTCTGAGAGGAACTGGAAGTCAGGATGAAAGGAGGTCCGCCCATGGTGAGGCCCATAACTTATGGTCTTGAAGGGTGAAGCCCATTTTTAGATGAAATTTTATGTTTCGAAATGGTAGTGATTTGTGAAGGCCTTTATTTCTTTTGAAATGGGCTTCAAATTGTATTTGCTTGTGTCCAATGCTTAGCTCGTGTCATAATTTTTTTTTTCTTTTGTAGCGGCTCGGCACATGTGCAACATTGTTTGTTTGTAGAAAGAGGTCCGTAGTTTAAGTGATTAAAAATATTATTTCTACAATTGAGGTCATGTGTTCCAATTCATTTGAATGAATATAACTAATGGCATGAATTGAAGTAAATTGGATTTCGTATACATGGATTATAGTTCTTTCAATCTATCCTCGGCGTGGTTTATAAAAAAATATGTTTTATTTATCAATAATGTTATTTGTACCACATTTATTGACCATATTGCTAACCACATCTCTAATAGAGGTGAGCCCGATTAGTGTATGTGAGACCCATATGTATTAGAGAGGTGATTAACAATGTGGTGAGTAAAAGTGGTCCAAATAGGAACACTACCTTTCCAAATAGCAACACTACCTTTCTGATCAAGCACAACTCAGGCATATAGCAAATTGAAGTAAATTGGAGCCTCTAAATGTGGAAACCCTCCTTTTCTATCTTATTTTCTAATTATGTCACATCTCTTTCGTTTCAGAGTTTTGAGTGTTTCTTCTGCTCATGGATTTGGTAGGCTGAGTCCATCATAATTTGGGCCCACGTAAAAAGGTCGTCCAAGGGCACTTGAGTGTTGAGATAGAGAGAGAGAGAGAGCCCATGATTTGATTTGACCTAAAACTAATAATAATATGAATGTCATCTCAGTTTTTGCTTGCTTTGCTCCCATCCCATATATACCAACCAAGGCAATTATAAATCATGAATGTCATGAGTCAGTCAGTCAGTCAGTCATGAAAAGCCCCCGTCAACAACGCCCACCCACGCTCAATTCAACACAACAAAGTGATTTTGACAACCTCCTAATTCATTCATTCATATTTCACTGTGAAAAAAATGAAAAGAAAGAGAAGAGAGAATATGAATTTCAATTTGTGGTGCTTTTCTAAGGTTAATATATATATATATATTCATGTCAGCTGTGGCGACGCATGCATGTGGTATGGTTGCTATATAGCACGCATGAGCTAAGAACCTAAGACTGCAGTCTATATCACATGCCAAATTTTTCATTTTCTTTCTTTAATTGTGCCTCCGTTTTCCTCTTTATCAATTTATTATGAGTTGATGTTGAAGTTGAACCTCCGTTATTATGAAGAGGAGCTATTTCGTTGTTACAAGATAGAGAAAAAGCTGGCACGCCTGCAATTATATTTTCTGAAATGAACATGGGAATTTAAGATCCCCTTCAAAGTGTCAATCAATTTGTGTACTGCGTATTCATGATGATCTATTACTCTTACCTATAAGGAACGTGATTTATTGCTAGACTGATGCTTATGTTGATAGATTCAATTACAGTTAACCTGATTAGTAAATTCATTGTCTAGCAACATAAGCATCAGTATGATAACATAACTTTGACCAAAGTGTTAGTTGGATTGTCTCAGATCTTTGGTGTGCTTTCAAGTGGTTTTATATGGACTCAAACCCTTGTGGTACCCATGTGTGCGAGTCCCCCTCATCCTCCTTCTTAACTTTGGCAACAACCAAAAAACATAACTTTGACTAGAGAATGTTACTCATTTAATATAGACCACATCTTTCATAGAAAGTTTGTTGTCGCATGGAACAAGGATATAAGGCTTTTGAAGAAAGAGTGTCAAACTAGCCCACTTCCAAAATGCAAATTGGGAAACTTTTGGTAGTACGTACTAGAAGTAATCTAGCTACAAGTTTCCACCATCATTAATTTGCATTAGAGATAATGATCATGATGTTAATCAAACTGCCGAGAGAGAGAGAGAGAGAGAGAGAGAGAGAGAGAGCTAGGATGCATGTATGAGTGCTGCTGATATGAACAAAATGTCTGAGTCTGTGAATTATGCCGGATTTTGGGGGTTAATGTTTGACTTGTAGCTATTAATATGATTATATGACATTTGATTTGATCTGTAATATTATAACAACAGATGACAAAGCAAGGTATTCATTCACATATGTTTACTTTATTAGGTATAATTTTGCGTACGGAACAAACTAAATTCTTTTATCCTGGGTGGTGCTCTGCTGAAACTCCATTCGCACTTCTCAAGAGTTAACTTTTTCTTTTGCTTTGTAAATTTTTTTCTCGGAACTTCACGTTTTAGTATGACTAAAGCATCCAATCTGCATTCTTCTACATGTAGATATGTATGTCTTGAATCAAGTATAATTTAATTATTTTTCATGTATAGCTAGTGAGCCTTCAAAAACCTAAGCCAAATTGAAAATTCTCCTATGCGAAAATTAGGATATTATTATTATGCAAACGTTGAATATTTTGTACTATCCGTCTCCATTTTCTTCTTGTTTATTATGGCGTCTGTACTGTAATAACGTACAGAGATCTAAATAAGATTATATATATAATATAATATATATATGTGTATAGTTAGGCAGTCTTGTCATTTTGTACGAAAATATGGCGTTGAGGAGTTTTATATATACAAGCAAGTAAACCCAAGAGTGGGCTTCAAAACGATCCTACATAAGATATTATGCTCTGTCGTTTTGAAAAATTATTTTGTGCATACGAAATAATACGTGCCATGTGGACATAGCGTATCAAATTCATCCATATAAGAAAACACACGTATATACAATTGTTACATCAAAACTTTAAATGTTGAACCGATATATTGGATTACTTACTGCACATTCATTATGATATGAATGTGAACTAGATAGTACTATGCTGGCAAGACACGCACGCAATGTATCGATTACACATTTATCTCTTTTTTAATATCTTTTTTTCTGTGGCGGAGTTAACTTTATGATTTCCAATATTGATATATATTTTATTAATATGTGAAATTCAAATTTAAGATCACGTTTAACATTGAAAAGAGAAATGTCACTAATTGATTCAGAGTTAGTTTTTGTTTTAATACAAGCGATAGTCTAAATTATAGAGGATGAGTTTCTCACACACACAACCAAGATTCCATGAAGGTTCGAATCTAAGACATTTTATCTGCAAGTCAATGCTATTTTTACTGAACTAGACTTGTTGGTAATATCACAAAAGGTTCAATTGGTCCCTGAACTTTGACCTAATTCGCATTTTGATCCCTCAATTTTCAAAATCGTTCACTTCAAAAAGCAAATTAGGTCAAAATTCAAGTACCATTAGACCTAAAAACCCTATGACAAATCAACCATAATACCTTTTTGTTTTTTTCGGCAACCCTAATACTAATAGTATTGCTTGCGTTTTCTATGACACACATGTACAATTTAGAATCATATCTAGAGTGCGAACAGAACATGCATATGCAAAAGATAATAAAGCCAAGCTTGCCCCTCTTTCTATGTGCAGGAAAAACGAATCTAGAATGTTGTTTCTAAATCAGTAACGCTAAGTCAAATCTGCTCATTTCTATCTCCAAACTGAACTTAAATTAATGTGATTGGGGAATCAAACAGCTACTCTTTGTTAGTAAATTTTGACCTTTTGAGCATATATATAAAGATGGACTAGTCAACTTGTCCCATAAATTATCTCTGATGCTTCGTGTCAAGACATAATATAAAACTGTCACTGTCTTTCCCTTTCATCTCCTCTGTAAAAAATCATATTCAATTCTTTGGTGGAGCAGATGCTACCATGACTGCTTGAACAATTCAGAAGGAAAGAAAAAAAAAAGAGAGAGATCTTTATGAAGAAAATATTAGGGTTGAATAGATTCCCTTTCAATCTAAACGCTTTAGTGGTTGGATGCAGTCAAGTGTGCTTCTGACTTAATTGAGGAAGAACCTTCCTTTCACATTTGAACCTTCTCCTTTGAAAACAAAACCCCATGAATTTGAATGTCAATCTTAAATTAAACAAAACAAGGTTGTATTTTTTAATCCTTAAAGAGTCAGAAATCATTTTGAATTGTTTTTATGGAAATGATTTGTTTTCCACTTTCCTCTTTGGTGTGTATTTATATAAGCGATAATTTATTTTAAACTAATCTAAATTACGAGAAGAGGGATTTGAACTCGGATTCAGAGTGAGAAGCACATCTGCTCTATTGTTTATATGCATTTACTATAGTTTGACAAGAAAGGACATTTATTAGAAAATTCATGTGCCTAACATGAACTAAAAATGGTGAGCTACCACTTATATGAGCTACAGTCAAACACGCTAGCTAATTGACACTCAATCAAATTTGTTCTTTGTATCTTCCAGTTTTTGCTTCCTACATTTCATTATCAAATACGATACGGATGATAAGGACTATATATTTTCCAATTTCGCCATTTTTTATTGATTAAATTGAGCAAAATTGCTTGTAAAAGTTCCCTAAATTGCATGTCCCATGAACAAATCTTGATTAGCTACTAATTCATTTACTCCAAGACAAAGGTCTAAACAAGTTTGAGAATGTTTTTGGTATGTTCAAGAAATTAATCCCACAAGAAACCTAATGCAAAATACCATTATTCTCAAACTAATTCGTAGCAGCATTAATTTTTTATAGTCTAAATTACGAGGGGAATGAGAATTTCTCAAATACACACACTACCAAGATATTATGGGGATTCAAACCTGAGATCACTGGTATGTGCAAATTAAGATCCTTTCCCACCAGGCTAGACCTCATTAACTAATTGCTCATGTATGCTTAGACCCATATGTATGCATGATTAGTTTTTTGCTTTACCCTAATACTAAAATGCCGGGAATTAAATATGATTAATCAAATTAATGTAGATCTGGGGCTGAATAATTTACCCCCAGATGAGCCAAAATCTGAGTAATTTTGTTATTCTAATATATATATTTATATATGAATATCCTATATATACTTTATGTCTATTTGTGCAGGATGGTTCGTACTGGCTAGACCTAACAAATAACCTGCTCTTCATTGACCAACACTCTATGCCAACGGTAGTGTCACTTGTCAGATACAGATAGTATTCTCCTTTTACCATTTACAAAGGACACCAAAATGTCAACAATCTCAAGCTACCTCTTCAATTTAGTTGCGTTTATAATTATTTCTTTTTAGATTGATCCATCCATCGATTGATGTTCTCCCTATCAAAAGCCGGACCACTAAAAATATTCCCAAACCATATATCACACACCAATATGCATTATATATATATATATATATATATATATATTCCATTCAAGAATCTCTCAAATAAACTTATTTAAGAGACATTTTTATAGAGATTACTATGCATTATATTTTATTAATTCAAACCGTCTATTATGTATATTACTTAATTATTACCCCACTTTTCTTGTTCATATACCTTTGGTTTCACATCTTATATCATATTTTGGTATAATCTTCTTTCTAAAATCAAATTAGTCATCCTTAAATCTGATCAACTACAGAATGACTGCTTTTTTTTTTCTTTTTTTTTTTCAGTCAATTGTAAATTTTAATAATAGAGCATATATATATATATATATATATATATGATTGGTGATTGCATAGAAAAGTCTTGGATCCATCTCATCATGATCTCTTTGACACCAAAGATTATATACTTCATCGATCATATCAATGGTCCCGACATTCTGTTGTTACAGATCACACTTGACACATTATGTACCAAACTATTATTTTCGTTTGATGATTTCATTTTTTATTATGGGACATTTTGGTCTTATTTTAGTTTGCTAAATAGCATCTGATTATTAAACAATTAGGTTTAGCCATTTTGTTTCGTGGAAGGTCGTTTCGGAATATGGGACTTACTAATATATATACGCACACGATACACGTACAAAACCTTGTAAAAGACAGATTGTGTGAAAGCAATTTTATTGAAGAAACTATACTTTGCAACCTTAAGCATTCTTTGTTATATTGCCATATATAGTTGTGCATTAGGATCGTTGACTATATGAAACCATATCTGAATGATGATTTACAATTACAGTTTGACAACATAATATATAATACTAGCGATATCACATGTAGGTCTAGGATAAATTTGTAGCATTCCGAACAATTTGAATCAAACATTAATCTAATGGCCACCTCAATTAAGATATTTGGACTTCTCGACATTCTTAACAAGTTTTTTAGCTCCGTCCTTTCTGATAAGATACAACTCCTTATAAAGCGAACTTAAGCTCAATGTTTTGTTACTTTATAGTACTTTAGTTTCTTACTTTCATCATACAAACTTTTAATATCATTGTTCTCATAAAAGAATTAAATCACATAATTCAACAAATAACATGAAACCATACACTTTTTTTTTATCTAATACAAATGAGATCTGAGGCCTGCAAAACTGGGTTATGTGTACACATTTGAGGAGAGAGAGAGAGAGAGATTCATGCAATCACATAATATGAAATAGAAGGGGTTGCAAATATAGAATTAATTATTTATAATTGAGGAAGAAAAAAAACAAATAAATTAGTTCGTCAATAAAACAAATCATATGAGGTTGGTGTTTGACCAACTTGTTGCGTTTTGACCGGCTTTCAGGAAACAGGAAAAAGCGAGCCACTAAAATCCGGGGGTTTCCGTAACGGAGATGACGTGAAGGCCCAATCAGCAAGACATAGGCGTGAGAAAGGAACAGAATGTCTTTTCGCACGTGCCAACTACGGTCAAATGACGGTGCCCAATCCTTTACACGTATATGCCCTCGAAGAAAACCGTAGCGTATTGAGTTGGACATGCTGGATATCTTGACCACCACACCCCGGTGGTCCCTACCCCCAAAGCTAAAATAATCTGATGCGACTCGGGCAGCTTACCTTTGCCTACAACCACAAACCTATGGAACTATGGAAGTGATGGGCTCTCTGATCTGATTTCAATGTCTTATGGCGAATTCTTTGTGATTCTTTTCCAACCTTAAAACGGCTTCTGCAAATTTGGCAGCTCCCACCATTTTACTATTAAATATTTGTTCCTATATATTTTGCAATTTTGTTGATTTTTTTTATTGAGTAGATGAGTTGCCTCTATGATTTTATATATTTTGCCAATTTTTTATTTTTTACAAGTGATAATTAAAATTAATCTAATTTATCGAGAGGAGAATTCAAATTTGAGTACAATAGGGCATGTTCACCATCCCACCAACTGCCCTAACTCATTTTACCGGGAGGGGAATTCGAAGTTGGTGATCCTAAATGTGTTGTTTGCAATAATAGAAACTGGCACGTGTATGTTTACCCACATAAATGTCTTATTAGGACAGAAGTAGAGTAGGGCACAAGTGTGCAAAATAGGCAAAAGCTACCACACATCCCATCCGATCAAACCCTCCTCTCTCTCTCTCTCTCTCTCTCTCTCTCTCTCTCTCTCTATTAAAAAAAAAAGGCAAAGATAAAAATCAAACCTAAAGCTCATTTTCTCTCAAAAGAACAAAGCAAGAATCTCAGCCCCATCTCTCTCACCTCTCAACTTTCTTCTTCTTCTTCTTCTTCCTCTTCTTTCTTCCTATGTCAAATGAAAAGAAAAACCCTTACCAGTATGACCCTTTCGACTACAACCCCCATGAAATCAACAGGTCAAGCTTTCCATTCTTCAATTATGGCACTCCCTCCATACAAGATCCACAAAACCTACATGGGTTCGAATCCGATCACCCCAATTCTTCGTTCATGAGCTTCACTGACTGCCTCCATGGCTCAATGGACTACAACACCCTCTCAAGAGCCTTTGACATGTCATGTTCTTCATCTGAAGTCATTTCTCCCCAGTTGGATCATGAGAATTCCAAGAACCGGCAGGCTGCTGCAGCTGCAGGTGTAGGAGATCACTCGGTGGGGACTAGCACCACCGAAAACCCATCTACACCAAACTCCTCAGTTTCTTCATCATCTAATGAAGGTGCTGGTTCTCATGAACATGAAGATTCAGAGAAGAAGAAGAAAGAAAAGCAGCCAAAAGTGGCAGTGTGTGATGAAGCGGCAGGAGATGAGGAAGACAAGTCAAAGAAAGGGTAGGTTCTTTTTTTGGTTCTTTGTAGCCAGATTCATGGTAAAGGTTAATTAGCAGCTTTTGAGGGATATCACTTGTTACTCCACTATTTTCCACTCTTGGTATATATATATATATATATATGGATAAATATAGGGCTTGGATTGACTAATATTTTGTCAGGAGGTAGACTGTCATATAAAAGGTAAACAAAAAAAACTTTTAGTGCAATTTTCCCCTTGTGTTTTCAACTCACATGTCATTAATTAATACGTCTTTAATTGAAGAGATATTTCTTTAATTATTTTGCTTTCTCATTAGATTTCTGATGATTAACCAATAACCATACATGCAACATCTAGAAACTTCTGGGGAGCAAAAAGGAAAATAATGGGATCTGTGTTCAGAACCCTAAAATCGAGTGCATATACACATCTAATTTGCTTAGATATATGTGATTCAGGAGCAAAGCGAAAAAGAAAGAGAAACGGCAGAGGGAACCACGGTTTGCCTTCCTGACTAAGAGCGAAGTGGATCACCTTGAAGACGGATACAGATGGAGAAAGTACGGACAGAAGGCAGTCAAGAACAGCCCTTATCCTAGGTATACTTAATTATACTTAATTGCCTTTCTTTACAATTTCCACACTAGCTCAACGTACATTCCATTAAAAAAAGATTATTAAAAAAAAAAAAAAAAAAGAGTCCAACTTATAATGATTTCTGGATGCGTGATGTGAACAATTCTCCAATTTTTCAAACCAGCCGTTATTTTTTGGCCGGTCAATAGGCGTTATTTGATGATCAAATATTTGTTACATGTCATTCATATCTGTAATGGTTACTAGTTAATTAAAACTCTGTTCTATTATATGCAGAAATGATGTTAGCCTTCGCATTAAGCCCTAACTATGTAGAACAGTTAGGGCCCGTTCGATAACCATTTCAATTTTAGTTTTTAGTTTTCATTTTTTATGCTAAACTATAGCGGAAAATGAGAGTTAGAATGGGAGGATGAGTAACAAACTTGAAAGTGAAAGTAATTTCAAATGGATTTCAGTTTTTAGGTTTTGTTATAACTTTTGTTACTCCTCCCTCCCATCCTCCCATCTCAATCCCATATTCCACTCATTTTCTCACTTCCATTCCCCTTCTTTTTCACTTTTGTTACTTATCCCTCGTATTCTCTCTTGCAATCTCATCTTCACTTCCATTCTTTCTCTTTTTCCTCTATACTATAGGACAAAAAATAAAAACTAATAAAAACTAAAGTTGAAATGATTAAACGGGCCCTTAGTTTGTTTGATTGGCTCTACTTTGTAGTTTGTTCTTTAATTGACATCATTCATTTCTATGTTTGTGATAGAGAAACTTATATAACCTGAACATTAAAAGAGTAATTTGGTGATCTCACACAGCTTTGTAACTACCTTCTTCCATTTTCAGAAGTTATTATAGATGCACTACTCAAAAGTGCGTAGTAAAGAAGCGCGTCGAGAGATCATTTCAAGATCCATCTATTGTGATCACAACATATGAGGGTCAGCACAACCATCAGTGTCCGGCAACACTCCGGGGAAATCTCAATCTCAATGCCGTTGGAATGCTGTCCCCTAATTCCCTTTTGACATCTGCGTCTCTCAATGGATCAGCGAGATTTCAACATGAATTCTTAACTCAGTTTCTCCCAATGAACAACCAATTGCAATTGCAATTGCAAAGCCATCATCATCAGGATGATCACCAAGCAAGTAATTC
Organism: Prunus mume; assembly: GCF_029339155.1. Lineage (NCBI taxonomy): Eukaryota > Viridiplantae > Streptophyta > Magnoliopsida > Rosales > Rosaceae > Prunus > Prunus mume. The sequence continues at coordinate 25,386,191 of NC_142701.1, read as the reverse complement.
CATGATATATTCAAACCTCGTGGCCCCTCGCCCTCATCATCATCAGCAGCAGCATCAGCGGCAGCATCAGCGGCAGCAGCTACATGTTCCTGACTATGGGTTATTGCAAGATTTAGTTCCTTCATTTGGTCACAAGCAAGAGCCATGAATTTCATGATCACTACTTTATGATATTTTCAGTTTCTCACTCATGAGTACATCTTTTCCTATCTCATTATTGCAATACTGTCTAATATGTACGCTTTCTCTCTGGTCATCTCTCTTCTTTTAGCACTTAGATTTCCTTTGATATGTGGACTAGGAGACAGTATGGCTCTCAAGAATAGCATTCAATGCCTACGTACTAGTGTACTTCTGACTATTGCATGGAGTGCACATCTATACATATATTTAAATATAAGTTGTTCTTGTTCTTAAAAAGCAGACTTTTAATACATATTAAGCCTCTAAAATATGCATGAGTGAAGGTGCTTGTTTTGAAGGAATGGCAGCCTGTATATATCTAGCTATACTTGACATTTGTTTACTTATAATTTGTACGTATATATACAGTCCTCTTCTATTGAGGGACGCCCTTTAAGGTTCCCTACAATTTTTTTTTCAACGATTCAAACCATCTATTTTTAAGTCTACATTCATAGATCCTCGCAAAAATATTAGACAAATTGGAAACCGTTTCGACATCCAATTGTGTTCTACAAAATCAATAATCACGGTACTTCAAGAAAGTACTAAAATTTTAATAACTCAATTGAATGGTCAAATGATATCAGATTCAAGTGATTTTTTGTAGAGATGATCTTTGAAATACAATGCGGAGTGGGCCCTACAAGAGTGTCCCTCAAATAAATTTTTGAGGAATCCTTCAATGGAAGCTCTCATATGTATAACTAGCTAGCTAACATTGGAAATGAGGGCTTAAATGTGAGGATTTTTATTCAGACCTCCAAAGTTTTCTACTTAGATAAACCGACTGCGGACCATCCAATGTCCAGCCCCTCCCACCGGGCGGTCCACCATGAGTGTCACCAAATTGGATGTCGTGGGTTAACACGAATATATAAAAACTCCCATGCCTGCCAAGTTGCAGCATATACTAACTTGCCATCAATATTATTTCCATATATTTGAGCCTTCTAGCCTCCCCTCAAAGAGGCTCCATGACTCAACGATCTCTAGAGCAAAGACTATATATATAGCCACAAGACATGAGGGTAGCCTTGCTGCTACTGAAGAGGCAACTGCTTTAACAGAGAAGAAGAAGCTGACACTAGTAAAAGTTGTCTGAATGTGTACGTAGAGAATGACGTCCATCGGAGGGAAGTTTTACATAAAACCTTAGGACCGCGAAAGTTACTTTATATATCAACCATGATATACCAAACCAACCACCCGTAATCTTGCCTTTTCATATAATTAGTGGGATTTGATTTCTAAGGCCCGTCTTTGATAATGTTTTCGGAGAATGTTTTCAGAAAATGAAAATGAGAAAAAAAATTTGCATTTTCAGGATTTAAGAATGCATCTAGTAGTTTAATTAACAAACATCTTCTGAAAATGTAAACAGTGAAAATGTGTCTGATAGTATAATTTGATAAAAACTCCAACAAACAATTTATAACTTTTATTAAAATACATCATGGAATTTATATGTGAACTATTTTTTAAAGGAATTTTTTGCTCCTCTACAAAAAAATATTTAAAAATTAGAACAACATTGTAATGTAGTAGAAAAAAAAACTATCATTTTGGGCTAACGACAAAACACACCTTGATGTTTGGGGTCATTCTTAATATGGGCCTTCGGCTTTCAATTTCATCAATTTACACCCTATGATTTTCACATATGATCAATTTAAGCCTTCCGTTAAGTAGACTGTTTGTTCAGACGTTAACTGATGACGTATCTATTGTAGGACCCACCAATTTTATAAAATAAAAAAACTAAATCAATTATATAAAATGATAAAATCACATAAAATAAAATAAAAATCTACCCAGATCCTAGCCCCTTTCGTGCCTAGCGCCTCCCCAATGTTCCTCACCCCCTCTCGTCGATGCACAATTGCACCATCAATGGCCTGAAAAATCCGATACATCTCAAGGTCCTTGCATCCATGTACCTTCGAAACTTTAGATAATTGAACCTTCATAAGATCCTTGGCATACTTGTATTATGGCAGAGTCTGAAGAGCCGATAACTCAGCCTCAATTTGGAGATGGTCCAAGTATCCAAGATTTGTAGCATCAAAGGAATTGAAAAGGCTTCGAATTCTGATCGCTCTCTCCTCCCTAGTTCCACGCAAGGCCATAAGAACGTGATCCATGAAAATGGGTCCGCATGACATAAAAATGCAATTCTCCTTTTCTTCAAATTCTTCTTTTTCAACCTTCTTCAATGGGAACCAAATCAATCACAGGGCACAAGGAAGGAAGGAGATCCTGGTTTTGGGCAAATAGGTTGATGGGTTTCACAACAATTCAGTCCCACAATTGGGGGGAAGAAAGATAGAGAAAGAAAGGGAAATCGAGAAAATAGGGAAATGAGTGTAAATTGATGAAATTGAAAGCCGATGATCCCATATTGAGAATGACCCCAAACATCAATGGTGTGTTTTGTTGTTAGCCCTATAATTTTCTTAGAGAACTTTATTTAAGATAAATAAAAAACCTCAACCCCCACATTCCTTTGGCAAAAGAAAAAAAAAAGCGAATCTTCCCCACCTTTTCTTTCACTGTTTCTCTGCAAAACCCACCCCAATTCCATCTAGTTATCTCCTTTCCTCTAACCCTCATGTTACCTATCTCCTTTTGTCTTCCTCCCAATCCCTCTCTGGTTCATTTTTATCTGTCTCGATTGCTTCATCTTGTCCACCTTCTCTACATGGCTCATCATGAAATAGAGCAAAATAAATCCCAACCCTCAAAGGAAATAAGTCTAATAATATATATACTGATCAAAGAGAGTTGATACCTGTTTAGACCTCAAACTTCATGTGGTCAACGTATGAAATGTAAGTGTTTGTACTTGAAATGAAGAGGAGATTTGATTTCTTGATGGTCTGATGCTTATGTTGGAATGACGACACGAACAAGAGTAATCTTTTATGTATTTGATAGATCTTATTCTGTACTTAGGAAAAGGTCAGATGGATTTTTTACACAAATTCAAGCCCTATTTATAGGGAGTTTCACAAGATATTCTTTAAGCCGGTCACCTCGGCTCTGAGCCAAGTCGTTTATGTCACATCAGGCTGTTCTGTCATGTGGTGGATGGTCGGGGTCCTTCCAAGTCCTCCTCTCATAATGGCTCTACGCGTTTTGCTAGGGGCCGGGAGTGGGTAGAGTAGTATGCCATGAGCCGCCTGAGTTCTATATGGTCAGGGAACGGATTAGATGATTTATATGTGATATTGGAGAGGACACGGGTAGTATTTCGAGAGGCGGTGAATCCTCCGTTGTCAGCGGAGGTATTGTCATCGACGTGGCTAACGAATAGCCTTTCATTATGTTTTCCTGGAGGGTACTGAGCCCGAGGTGGTGAGGTTGGGAACCGAGCCGATGTGCATGGTTGGTAGTTAAGAGGGCTGGATGACTGCTTTTGCCACCTGGCTAGCGAGGTCCACGTGTTTTGTTCTTATTAGGAAGATGGGCTCGGTCTATACTCAGAGTCAACAAAACCCATAATAAATCAACAACTAGAATTTTAGAGAGACTGGAGAGTGGATGTATGGAAATTTACACAAATAGAGATAGTATAAATTTTATTTTTGGTCTTAACTGTTTTCCACATTTTCACTTTTGCCATGAAAACAATGAAAACATGTTTTTCTTGTTTTCTAACTTAAAGCACAAATCAGAAATCGTTTCCAAAATATCATTGTTGAAATAAAAAATTTCACGAAAAATAAAATAAAATTCAAATGTGGGTTTTGATAAGCCCCACAACGCTGGGTGGGTATGGTCCTCACACTATACTTGTTTTCAAAACAAATTCTAAACACAAGAAATCAAATTGTGTCCCTAATCTTATGCCTAAAGAAAAGGAAAGAATCATCCATTCAGTAAATAAAGGAAAATGATAATCTAATAAAGTGGAGGAGGAATCCAATTTGAATGAGGATTATTCCATCTCAAATCTCTCTCGCAATGACTCTATAAAAAGAGAAGAGAGGAAGAAAGAAAAAAAAAATGAGGTGGAGAAAGAAGAAAAAAACGAGTTGCTGCCGGAAAAATTGCTAGAGCATAAAGATAAAAGAAATTGTCACAAGTATACTTTCATCACCATTGTGTCCGATTCTTGGATGATAAATCCATGATGGGTGGCAACCCTTGAATCAATTTCTTGGATGTTAATCCATGTTGGGTGGCAACCCTTAAATCAAATTCTTGGATGATAAATCCATGTTGGGTTGCAACCCTTAAATCACATATATGGATAGAAAATTCGTGGGATGATTTCCGTTCAATAAAGTTGTGCCGAGCAAAAGGAAATCCATAGGAGAACAAAAAAATGATGTTATGGGAGTTAATTCCAAAATGTGCAGAAAAATAGGAATGTGCTCTACCTTTGGTTGAGAAAATCACACCAATTCCTTCTTTGTAGCTTCAAATAAAAATGGGAAGTTAGTTCTCCACCACAAGTTGCAGTAAAGGAGTTGATGACATAAACGAAAACAATAGGAGTTTAATCTCTGTTAAGAAGACACACCAATTTCTTCCTTGTATGAGAAAATTGCACAGACCATTCTCTTCTCAATTTGAGTATGTTGCATCGAAAGCAAAGAAAAAAAGAGGAAATTAGTTGTTGCAAATGACAAAGAAGAAAATATGGTGTTGGGAAGATTACTTTGTGTTGTGTTTGCATATAGATAGAGCAAGAAGAAGAGGAGAAGTCATCAAATAAAAAAAGAGAAAGAAAGTTTGAATTCCTCATATTGTGTTTGTGTGCATGCAGACAAAACAAAGGAAAAGTTGCCTATATACAGCCCCATTTGGAAGATGGCTTTGTGTTATGTTTGTTTGCATACAGACTAAATAAAGGAAAAGTTGCCTATATACAGCCCCGTTTGGAAAATAGCTTTGTGTTATGTTTGTATGCATACAAACTAAACAAAAAGAACAAAAAAGGAAGTCGGCAAAAAGAAAGAGCATGTGCCTCTTTGGGTCCCTAGGCTGGTTTTCAATTAAAGTTGTTGTCTATTTTGACTGAAGGGAAAAAAAAGAAGATGTTATTTTATGAAACTCTTGGTTGTGTGGCATGACAAAGAGAAATGTCATGTATGCCTTTTGTTGTGAAAACAAAGATGGCTCTCTAAGAAGATCTGATAGGAAAGCAAAGGAAAATTGGTCTATGGATTCTTGGCCGTGGATAATTATTTCCTAAGTCAATCAACACTACAATTCCTTCATGGCTTCAACATCTATAGTCCTAATTCAATTGTGATTGGTTTAGCTAAAAGGAATGAGCTTCACACTGATGACCAGTCATGGGACAACTGATAAAAAATGTCAAGGCCCGAAAACAGATTATTGGTTTGTTTGCCTATTAATTCTCACAAGCCCAAAATATTTAATAGGTTATCTAAATAAACACCCATTAAATTTATAGAGGCCTAAATAATTTTAAACTTTAAAGCCATAGTTGGGTCCAAATGCAAATGTCAATTATAGAAAATTAGTGGGTTCATCAAAATTGTTCATTAACTTTTTTTTCTTAGACATTGACAATAAGAAAAATGTTACAAAACCATCAAATTTTTCTCATGGGTCATTTACCTATAAAAATCTCTAAATTGTCTCACAGACAAATTCTAAATTAGTGGATCACACTTACCCATTAATTTTTAAACTTTGGAACTACGTTGGTTTGATCCCATCATGAGTACGTAAGTATTCTAGCATCTCACTAGACGCAACTGCAACCAATTTGAGTCCCTGGTTCTCTGAACCAAATTCCCCCAAACACTTTTTCCAAGAGGAATGAGTCATTCATTCATTGCAATTCTGAACTACGTTAGTTTGATCCCTTCGAAAGGGTACGTAGGCAATTTAGAACTCAATCTATATGTAATTACCCAAATCTTAAATTCAAACAGATCCCTGGTTTATTCTTAACCAAATTCGCCCTAAACACAATTTCATATTGAATCCCTGGTTTATTAAGCTAAATTCACTCAAACATTCCTCAATTCAATTCAAATTAAAATTTCGTTGCAATGAGTCATTTATTCATTGCAATTCTTTGAATTACGAGTGGCTTGATTCCTACAAGGGATACGTAAGCACCTTGATGTTGGACTTAGGAGCAGCCATAAAACTAAACACACACGTTCTGTTTCTTTATGATAGAATCAAAAGATGTTTCTTTGAAGCAAGAGATTGTAATTAAGAGACACCACGTCTCAAATGGGTCGAACCTAAAATAATAAAACCTCATTATTTAAATAGTAGTGGTGAAATTATGTTGGGAGGTTCACATTTTTCTTAAACAATCATTTTCTGTGTTTTGGGAAACTCCTCGCCAAACGCATTTCTAGGATGTTTTGATTCCCGCAAAGCAGAAAACGCGGCCACAAAACATTACTGAACGGCACTTAAATTTTCTGGTCCTCACTTAGACTTAAAATGTAGGCAACTTATATATTAGAGTAATTATAATATAGTACGGGTAGTATTATTCACATGTTATAATATAAATGAATATTTATTAATACTATTTCCTAAATGGGCCCATTATAACACATGCACAATATATACTACTTAGCCGTAGGATTCTATAATTCCCCATATATTGGTGGTGGTGAAGCACTAAGCTTTTGTAACACCAAACGTATGTAACTAAGAAAATTAATAAATTATTATCCCATTTGTTTGGGCTGGATTAGCGCACCGGATTGGCTTCAAATGGCCCAATCTTGTTTTTGCCGGTTGCAATGGGGACATTTATCCAGCCCACCACCATTTATCAGTCTGTTGTTGATATAAGTGTCTTAAATAAAGTCACGCGCGGCTCACATATTTGTTACCCTACCTACCTGAGACTGAGAAGAGAAGCAAATATTCATTTTCTTTTGTCTGTGAGTTGGGTGCGCCCAAAACCCATTAATAATCTAGAGGATAACGGTCTTCTTCTTGTTGGTGGTCCTTTCCACACAGCTCCCAAATGTGTTGTTGCTCCACTTTTCCATCAGAGCCAAAATGCACTTGACTATATTTACATATCATATACTGTAGTCTATATTTCTTTTATACAAGCAAACACAACTCGAAATCATTCTAATTTACGAAGGAGGAGGCTTGAACTTGAGTGCATGGGAGGCGGACTAACCCACGCAAACTCTAATCTAATTGAATACATATTTATATTGGTTCTAGTGCACATTACAATATCTGATGCATGGCTTGCATGGGTCAAATGTGGGTCTGATTTCTTTTCAAGTCTTGACTAATTTACCACCATAGAAAAAAGGAAATAAAACGTGTACAAATTGAGGAGCTCAGTTGGAATTTAGGGTGCATAATTGAGAAGCTCAGCTCCCTTGGTCATGTACGTCTGTGCTGTCCAATACCGACCAAAACAAAAAATTATTGTTGCCATTCAAAGCTTCCAACCGCAAAAAATCAAAATTGGGCTCAGCAGAAAATATCCAAAAGATGACCGTTGGACCCAAAAGTCAAAAAAGCTAGACAACTCAGAATTCAAATATAGCAGGCAAGGCAACCCATTCCGTGTATGATCATGATATATCACAAGCCTCTCTTTGTCTGAGAGCTCTTGGAAACACAAAGAAAAACTGATTGTAGGAGGAAGACGGTCCACAGCAAAAGGACTTGTTGAATCTTGTCAGGCTGAAGCTGACACAATAATGCATTGCATTTTTCATACCACCCATCAATATATATTAATGACTCATTTGACTGAAATATTGCCATCCCAAAACTTTGAATGGCTTCTTTCATTCATCACGGCATAAAGATGAAACTGATACATCTATTGCTTCTTTCTGTTGTTAACTCATTTAAATTGAAGTAGCTTTTCTGATCTGTTGAGAACAGTACAATGCAAATAGGACCACATTGTAAGTTTATTAGGACCATTCTTGAGTGAGAGTGTGCAAGGAGAAGCTAGAGTGAGGGAAATTATTTTCAAAACGATATTGCTTGCCTCCTTCCTTCCCTGTAAGGAGATACTACTTCCTACGAATCATAGTTCGATACATATGAAAAAATAATTCATAAAAAAACACACAAAAAAACTTGTGCACATATGTCACACTACCATTGGCAGGAATGTAGAAGCACCTACTTACATGGTAAGGAGGGAAATATTTTCCTTTTCAAAATGCAAATATCAATTCCCATATTGGGTATCTGTATTTTGTAAGATTTCTGTTAAAAATGCAGGTCCAACAATTTATAAATCAATCCTACCACATGATATGCTAACTTCATTATAGTTCATCAAAACCTGAGCCTGGTTGCAAAACACACTTTAGGAGACAAGGCATTATAGGTGTGGGAGCTATTTTCATCATACTAGAATATTCATTTAAGATTCCTTCCTCTTCTCCGCTTCCCTTTCTCTCTGCAAAACAAATCAGAGTAAAAGGATCACACTCGGGGGTGTTGGCCAAAGGCCCTCCACTGACTAAGTTAGGTAGACTGTTTCAAGAAAAACCGGGTGGCCAGAGCCTTGTGTGAGAGAGAGAAACGGTGGCTAGGGTCTTGGAGAAATGATTTCTGCAGAGTTTCAATAGAAATTTAGACATACCTTAACCCTTGTGTGTGACCATCTTTTTATAGTGATCTCGGAGGCTAAGGTTTCAGAGGAATAATTCCGTAAATGAAAAGGAATTATTCCTCCCCGATTTGGAATTGATTTGATTAATTAGGGATTTGATTTATTAGGGTAAATCAAATCCCTAATTGTGGTAGGTATCAAATCAATACCTAATTTAATTAGGTAATTTCTCATTTAATTGGGAATTGAGGTAGGAATCAAATCAATTCTCAATTTAATTAGATAATTCTCAATTTAATTGGATAATTTCCAATTAAATTGAGTAACTCCCAATTAAGTTGAGTAATTTCCAATTAGGTCAAATAATCCCCAAATAGAAGGAATTATTTGACTTAGGGTTTGATTTAATTTGGTTCCCACAATAAGTTAAATTGAAGCTGTCACCTAGTGCATGTAAAGAGAATTTAAAAAAACAACAAAATGGGCTGCCATCATTCTACTGTAACAAATTAGCAAGACATATAACTGCATAAAGAGAAAAAGAGAACCATCATCATTCATCATCATTAATTCAATGCTTTGTTTTCTGACAGAAAATGAGATGACTTTAAAATAAAATTAATGAAAAAATAAATAAAGTAATTGGAGTTGTTGACCATCTGAAGAACGGTAATAAACTGATAATAGAAAGAGAAGAAATTACAACAAGTATGAAATAGACAGCCCCGCTGATTCCCAAGAAACGTATGTACAAAAGCGCCTAGCTCACCCTCTCTCTTTCTCTCTATCTTTCTCTCTCTCTGAAAATCCCCTGCTTAAGCAACTCTATTAATTCTTCAAGGATCAGGATCCAATGCTTCATGATCAAAATGGGCTATCTCCAATCGAAATCCTCTCTTAAATTTAGAATTTAAAAAAAAAAAAAAAAACTTTGGATGTATACTGATGGGCTACTGAAACTTACTCTGGCAGGTGAGGATGGAATCATTCATCAAGATCATGCGTTTGTCAGTCCTTTGCATGAGTTGTCTCAGATATTTGACTCTCCAGATCCCCTGGCTTGTTTCCTATGTCAGCTGAGATAGAGTTTTCCTTCACAGATTCAATATCCATGCTGGTCGTACGACTCTTTCTGTTCCTTCGATCCTGAAGTGCAGAAGTTCAAAATCAGATTCATAAGATCACACAAATTTTGATGAGCATGGTAACAAATAGCAGGACAATTTGGTCACTACATCTAGCAAAATGGGAAAGAAAACAGAGGGACATGAGGCAATAACGAAGTTCGCTAGGAAAGGAGTTTTGTCAGTTTACAAAGACTAAAACTGACAATTATTTCGAATAAGTAAAGCCATTCGTGGTACTAAACTAGTCAACTCACAAATCCAGAACAATTCAAAGGAAGAATACCAAAGCTATGCAACTCAAACAAAGTGAACATTAGTTCCAACTAATTGGGGTCTAAAGTTCACCACTCCACTATATAAGGTCATTTCTCTGCAACAACTTCTTAAGATCAAACACAAATTCTCCTAAAGGAAATTGCACCTACTCCACATTTAGATAAGTAGTCTTATTGTTTCATGAAAACGGATGGAATAAAATAAAGCAATAAAACTTATTTCCAGGGTAAGATGAAGATTAGAACCTCGCGAAATGGGTATTCATCAGCTTCAAGCATACGTACAACCTGGCTCATTTTGGGTCTGTTCTCTGCATCATGATCAACACACCTAAGTGCAACCAAAAGGGCACGTTTTAAGGCACGTGTACTGGGTTTAACTTCAAGGTTTGGATCCACAACATCCTCTGATCTTCTTGCACCTACCATCAATTTTAGCCACTCAACTAGATTGACCTGCCATGAGTATTAAGAAATGCTTCACAAAAATCTGTATATAATAATAAAGCTTTTGATAAACAGTAAAAACCCTGCATCATGAGGATGAGAATGAGAGAGAGAGAGGACTGCTGAAGGAAGACACTATCAAAAATAGTAAACAATGGTTTTGAAATTCTGAACCTCATTAGCAGGTCGGCCATAGTCCACAGGGTCCCTTCCCGTAACTGCTTCAAGCAGGAGGACACCAAAGCTGTAGATGTCGCTCTTCTCATTTAACAAGCCAGTATTAGCATATTCCGGTGCCACATAACTGCACGATGAACCGAAATTTATGGTCCAATCAGAAGCTAGTTTGTAGATAAATTATAATAGGTTAAAAATATAAGAATTTACATACCCAAAAGTCCCCATCACTCTAGTTGTGATGTGACTTTCACCTGAACCCAAGAGTTTGGCCAATCCAAAATCAGAAACCTTGGCATTGAACTCATCATCAATCAAAATGTTGCTTGATTTTATATCTCTGTGGACAACTTTTGGTTCTATAGCTTCATGTAGATAAGAAAGCCTGCAATTCATATGTAAGTCATTTGTCCATTGGTTGGGATCCAAAAATTAAATAAGAAAACTATCATATAAAACACATTTCAGTGAAAGATAAAAACTTACGCTTTAGCAGTACCAAGAATCACCTTCATGCGGGCCTCCCAAGTAAGGGTGCCATGTTGGCGCATTGCCCCATGCAGCCATTGTTCTAGGTTGCCATTGTTCACATATTCATACACCAGCATCCTGTGCAAATTGCAACAGAGCAACTTAGCAAGAATAACAAAAACTGAACCCAAAACACAAATGTGAAGCTATACACTAGGCAGAAAGAGGGGCACATTAGACAGAATCCCTCCCAATGTGAAAATATTATTTTAGTAGACACGCCCAAGTCATTAGGAAAAATATAAGTAATTTAATATTAAAATAAAAGGTTAATAATACCTGTGAACCCCTTCTACGCAGTAGCCCAAGAGCCGCACAAGATTTTTATGCCGAACATGACCTATGGCCTCCACTTCAACCCTAAATTCTTTCTCTGCCTGCCCCCTGTTTACCAGAACAAAAAAGCAACTATTAGAAAAGAAAAAGAAATTTATAGGTTTCCTGAAAGCACGGTGATAACAAAGATGGTGCATTTGAGTTTATATCCTTACAAATTATTTAAGAGCTTTTTCACTGCCACATCAGTTCCATTGATCAGCCTGCCCTTGTAAACAACCCCATATCCACCCTCTCCAAGCACATTTTCTGCAGAAAAACGATTTGTAGCAAACTGCAGATCCCTAAGAGTAAACCAGTGGCCCCACCCAAGATGAGAAACTTCTGGCAAGCCAATTAAAGGAGAGGCTGTTACAAGTCCTCCATATGACAATGACGACTGCTTTCGCACATTCCCAGAGCTTCCTTCTTCCCCTGACTGTGAACTACATGCCCTCTCATGATGATAAATTGAGCTGCACTGACTCATGTTATCAGGATCACTTGATTTGCTCATGCCTAAATGAACTAACATCTTCTCTGAATTCTTATCACTTGCTTTCTCAGGTACTGACAGAAATAAATTATCAGGGTGATCGTGGGTACTCTGAGCCCCAACCTTATCAACATTGATATCTTTAGAGACATTTGGTATTTGGGTGACTGGGAACTTGTCCAGTGATCTTCGAGATTTCCTCCGAAATGTAACCCATATAGATAAGAAACATAGAATTGAAACAATAAATGCGCCAACACATATACCAATTACAACCCATAGTTTTAAACCCAAAAATCCTATCTTCTTCGATAATTCCGCATTCAAAGAACTTCCGGATGACATTCTTATCCTCTGGATGCTATATATTGAACTTGGCTTGGTGTTCTAACTTTCAGTGCCAGAAAAAAAAAAAATCAAGACATTCCAACCTGGACATGAGAAACAAATCATGTAACTCAAAGCACGTGAAAAGGGTCACAGATATCTGAGATTTCTAATTTCTAAGATGTGATTTTGCTGAAAAAAATGCAGGTAATGATATTGGCAATACTAGTTAATTTGTCTTTAGCTAATCCATCGCATCCTATTCCTATGTAACACTCAAATTCCATAATTGATAAATAGATAATCCTGCTAAATTCAATCTGAAAATACTAGATTCTTAACTGTCTTCAAATATTAATCATATTAAAGAAGAACCAAAGGTGCCCAAAAGAAAGAGAATCTGATACAATAACTGAGAAGATTGATGCTTTATTATTTTTAAAAGTTTAAGAAGCTTGATTACACTGGCATTAATGGTTTCACAAGCAAACAGTGAGTGAATACCAGATAAAACGCCGGCAACACTATAAATTTCAGATTCCATGTATAAAGCAAGCACATGCCCATGAACCACCAACATATACAAATTAAATTCCAAGTCTTCATAAAAGAAAAAGGGAAAATCTCAAACAGCATCACTTATGATCCAAGCAAGAGACCAATAAAGAGAAATGTGAGTGAGTGTGTGTAAAAAGTGTTTCAAAGAAGAAAGCATTTACCTTTGTAGCGATCTAAGCTAGCCCCCTTGATCTTCTTCCTTGAGAACCCAGAGAAGAAAAGAAGGGGCTTCTTTTTTAACCAAGACAGACTCAATAAGCATAGATAGGCCAATGCAGACCTGAAATAACTCGAACCCACCAAAATCCAGATGTCGAAAAAGGAAAGGTTTCCAGAGGAGTAGTTTACAAGTAGAGGGGGATGTGTCCTCAAGTGGGCCAAAAAGAATTCAGAGAAGCATAAAAATAAAAATAAATAAATTAAGAAGAAAAGAAAAAATAAGGAGAGGCAAGCCAGACAAAAATCTAATCTTTCAAGAGAAGGGGAGAGAATGAAAATGTGGGGGAAGGGGAGAGAGAAAGGAAAGGAAGGCGTGAATTTATATATGTAAAATATGGGGTGGATTTCAGAGGAGCACAAAAGAAAAGGTGGGTAAAATGGTTGGTGGTTGTTTTTTCTGTGTGAAGAAGAGGGGCCTCCAAAGCAAGCTGGAAAGGATGCTTGCCTTGGTTTGCAATGGAGGAAACCAGAGAGAGAGAGAGAGAGAGAGACAGTAAAGAAAAAGCAAAACTGAGGTGAACAGAGATGGGGCATTTATAGCTGGTAAAGAAAACAAATTGATTAAGCCAACAAAGTAAAGTGGAAAACATGTAGAGAGAGAGAGAGAGAGTCAACCCAACACTAAAACAGGAGGGAACTGCAAATCTAGCTTGCCCTAAGGTTTAGTTACCAAACTGCCCTTATGTCCTAAAGCAAATCCTGTTTGAAATAAAATCTTAAAATATTTAACTTTCAGGGAAGACAGAGACTGTAATAGCCTGTCATTGCATGCTTAGCAACTGACAGACAAATTGGAGGTGTGATGGAGGTCCATAAAACTTAGCTCCAGAGACTAAAATATATTTTTGTTTTCATTAATTAAGCATTATCAACCTTGATTACTTTGTCAATAAACTATCTTCCTTACCCCTTTTTTTTTTTCTTTTTCTTTTGGTAGAAATCAACAACACACCATATGCTTGCTTTACCAGATGAAAAGCTTTGTTGTAGCTACACCTCCACATTTTTTGGAGTTCTTATCATTTCAGTTAATTACTTTTATAGTAAGAAAGGCATTTGTCCTTCTTTTTGGTAAATAATTTTCAACCATTTGTCTAGGTTAGGTGATTGGATAAAACTTCTATTTATATGGATAAGGTAATATTTTTGTTGCTAAAAATAATGTCTTAACTCTTGCTTTACAAACCATTTAGAATGTATATTTGGAAAACAATAACAGAATTAAAAAAGAAAAAAGAAAAAAGAATATGCCTATGCATTTGCATTGCACACACATTCTTGAATGATATAATTGAGGACAAAAGAAAAGAAAAATAATGAATTTAAATGTCAATAATCAAAGTCAGCATTGTCAGGCCTCTCAAATTCAAAGAAAATTAAACATACCATGGGTGGAAATTTGACATTTTACATAAAGTAATTTCATTCTTAGAATAGAAGGGTAAACGAGACTCTAAATGCATAGACGTTTATTTTTTCAGATGAAATAGTTCATGATTTTTTTTTTTAAAAAATAAATGAAAGAAGCATGTGAATTGTACCCCATGAAAAAACATATTGTCTAATACGGTGAGCATCATTTGTGCTTCTCATATCACTCCGTGAACACACGTAAATAAGACTACCTTGTACCTAATAGCCAAACTTTTACCTCATAAATCTATATAAATTTTCTTTAAGTTAATGTTTGTATGTATGTATCTTCACCGTTTTTGTGAAAATTAATATTAATTTGTTCTAGCGATACAAATTTGTTGATGATGTCACATGTGGTTTTAAGCCATCAAATTAAGATTTTGAAGAATCCTTGTGATAAATTTTGGTCACTCTATAATCCAAAAGATGGATTGCCAAATCTAAGTAAAATTATATCTGTATCTCGAGAATTCTTCTTGTTATAAATTTTGGTTCATCAATAATTTAAAACAGGGATGTCCAAATCTTAGTAAATTTATATATGAGAAGTATCCCAATAGTTCTCCTTGTGATAAATCTTTGTCACTCTATAATCCAAAAGATGGATTACAAAATCTGAGTAAATTTATCTCCATATCTCAAGAATTTGATGTAGAGCTATCAAGATAAGGATTTCAATAACTGATGTAATTCAAAAAGAGGAACCACTATAG
Source organism: Prunus mume (assembly GCF_029339155.1). Taxonomy (NCBI): domain Eukaryota; kingdom Viridiplantae; phylum Streptophyta; class Magnoliopsida; order Rosales; family Rosaceae; genus Prunus; species Prunus mume. Next base: position 25,370,847 of record NC_142701.1, on the reverse strand, counting down.
ATATAGATGCATTACCAAATCTGAGTAAATTTATTCTTATCCAACTTTATATATATTTTTTAAATTCATGGAAAGGTATTATATGAGTTTTGACAAAGCCAACAAAATTATTTAAAAAAACATGTTGCAACGGTACTGAAGGGTAAAATTGTCAATTAGAACATGATTATTTGACTAAACCTAACCCTGTAAACTTTTAACAGAGTAATTATAGTTTATGATAAACAAATGTGCCTTTCTTGATTACCATCATGGCTTGGGACTTGGGGTCTCATAAAGCCCCCAATTGGGAGAAGGAACAGAGTCTTTGATTTGAAGTCTAACTTTTGATTAAAAATAAATTAAAATATTTTGGGGATATTTTATTATGCTAACCCAAAGCTTTAAAGTAAGCCTATTGGATTGGGCCTTTCCAAAAGAAAAAAAAAAGATGAAGCAACCAATTAGATTCATCTCAAAGGGCCCACATCAGAGATCTGTGAGCCCAAATATTGATTTGAATGGCCAATCCCATTCTTCCATTCCATTAGCCTGATGGATATGATTTCCCACTGCACGTGCATGTCACGTGAGATGACATTGATATGGCATAAATGACCCCCTTCACTTTCTAGTCAGCTGGCTCGAATACTTTCTCTGTCACCTTACCTCTCCATTCCCTGTTCTTTTCAGCCATTGCTGTAAAATGGTATTTTATTTTAAATTAATTCATCTATTAAAAAGAATTTGTTAACCGAGTGTGTGGAGTTGAGGAGGAATATTTTTCATGCTTCGGGGCATGGGGAAGCAGTTTGCACCATAGAAGACAAATGTCTGCATATTCTATCTGGGACTTATAAATTTGGATAAGTTATATATAGTCACAGATTTGAACATTATATCTTAAACTGCTAAAACCTGGAAGTTGTCCATGCACTACTTCACAGATGAAATCCTGTTAGAGCTTGACACTTGAGGTGTTGAGGTATTGAATTCTCGCATGTTTGATCTATTATGTTTTCCTATTTAGATTGGTGCACTAGATATTAAATTATATCAGGTTTTGATAAGAGTTTAAATTAAGTTGTACCTTGAGGTCCAAAACCTAGTGAAATAAGGAAGGGTTTTGAGGCCTATTAAGGGGTCTTATTTATTTCCATTTATGCGTGAACCGATCTGGTGGGCTTGAAAGATTAGTCAAGTCGGCCCTCGATGATAAGTCGTGACGACTTGACCTAGCCCTATATAAGCTTAAGGCCCTGCTCTCATTATACATGTTCTCTAAACCTATTTTCGTCATAAAGAGAAAGCTGAAACATATTTTAAGAGAGAGCAAAAGTCTTGGGTCGTTCCTATTCTTACTAGGATTGCTGCTGCTATGGATTGGATGAGTTCAGAAGCTATGCACTCAAGGAAGATGGCTCCAGATATGTCTTCATGTCTTTATACGTATTACTATTTTGTGTGAAAGATCTTTTTTGTGCATAAAGAAATCTAACAGTTGGTATCAGAGCTTAAGGTTGTTCACACATATCTGTAATCATTGTTCAAGCATGCTTACTATAATTTCATATCTGTTTATGCCGTATGAAGTTTTTGGTTATGTTTATTTTTTGAAGATGGTTTAAACATGTTTTCTAAAATATCAAGAATATTAAAGAATCTGGAAAAACATGTTTTGATTTGGTTTTTCATATTTTCAAAACTTCAAATACGTTTTTGACCTAGCAAATCACCTTAAAACCCTAAAAAAGCCCATATGTCACAGCTTGCATCATACCTAAATTGCTTGATAAGTTTATTCAACAAATAGAATCTGTCATGTAATTTGTTTGTGATGGCACAAGATAACATGTGATTTTGTGTAAGCTATGAGTAATCTCTTGCCACAAAGATGTGATACTTAATTAAGGAGCTTGTATATATATTATTTGTTAGTTTTGTGAATAAAGTTAAACGGAAAAACTGTTTTCTCTTAACAAATTAAGAATCGGTTTCTTGGAAGGTATTTATATTTTCTTTTGCAAATCCTTACAGCTTTGAACACGCCCTCAATCAATTTCTAGCAAATTGAAAGATTAACTAGATCAAACTTCAAAATATGGACGTTTGATTTTAAAGTTATTGTCGGAATGAATGAGATCGTTTATGATCTCACTCATAACTATATTTAATTCAAGTTGGCTTTTTCGCTATGTGTTTTGTAGTACAACTCCTAGAGCTTAGGGAAAAGGAAAAGCATTTGGCTTTTAATAGGTGTCACTCGTGTCAAATTGTCACGAATGGCATTCTAGTAAAGAATATAGCTGGAGCAGAAAAGGGTTAAGGCACAACGAAATCGTCTACCATATGGAGGACCCATAAGGATATACACGGCTACAAAAGGACAGTCTTAGAAGTCTTAGGATCGCTATGAAGCTCGGTGTATGCGCTTATGGGAGAGGAAGAAACATCAATCAGCTACTTCTGTTTGGGCCAAAAATTGACACCCACCCAGCGAAAATTAGGCCCAGAATAAAGCTGCAAAAAATCAAAGAAAGATGGAAGCCCAAAAAACCAGAAGAGACCAGCTCAAGGCTCATCAGAGCAAACAAGGCAATAGGAAGAGGGAGTCCAGAAAAAGGAACAATCCCACGTGACATCTCTGGGATAAAGAAAAGTCAGCAATGGCGACTGTCATAGAAGAAGTGATTGAAGGGTTCATGACATCAAGTTGATTCTGAAAAAACTGAAGATCAAATCCCTCTTATATATGTATATTCAGAGATTTTTCTTCTGTCTTTACAGAGAAGGTAATTCTCCCAAGGAGATAAGCAAGTTACAATCTCAGAGAGGGATAAGCAGGAAAGCAGGGAGCTGTCCAGAAAAGGAATCAAACTAACCATCACGGGTAAAATATCACAAGGGGCAGTTGAAATTGGGAAAGAGATTAGGTTCCTTTTCAAGAAAATCAGGGAAGTGATTGCCTATTTGAGAGCCTATCTTTGCCGCCCAATAAATAAACACAATCACCCTACTCCAGAGAAGAAACAGTTTACTATAAATACAAGAAGGAGTGAACAGGGTAAAGGACAACCAAAAAATCAATCAAAAACAAAAACTCAAAATGATCACTTGATCTCAAAAAACCTTCAAAACACTGAAGCAACCAAAGCTCATTGAGCCACGACACAAACAACTCAAAATCAACCAGAAGCTCACTTGAATTCCAAGTGAAAACCAGCTTTAGATTAGAATTCCCAAGGTTCAGACTTAGAAAATAAGTCATTCAAAACGAGATTTCTCTCGTTACAAATTTGGTTTAGCAAAAAACCAAGACAGGTAGAGCTTGAGCTTTTCCCAAACAGAAAACCTCAACAAATTTTACAGTGCAGATCTCTAGCCCACTGAAGTCCTCGAGAACAGCCATACGCCTTTGAAGAAGCGCAGTTCTACCCACTCAGAAGCTTCACAAAAGCTTAAGGTACATTGAAGCTCTGCCAGAATCAACCTTTGGTATCGATTTATAGTTGAAGCTTAGCAGTCAAGGTTGTCAACGTTCGATCCAGCCCAAGCGTCTCGATCCAGCCGGACATTTCCAGTCCAACCTGAACAGAACCTTCCATCTCGACAGAAATGGAGTTCCAACTGTATCTTCATCTCTCTAGCATGAGTATTTATTGTTATAGTTTTGTAAAAGGCGGTTCTGCCTAAAAATTTAAATTCCATCAACCATTACGGCGAACAACCTCTTTATACTGAGATAAATTGTTAAAGTCCTCACCAGTCTGAGGCAAGAAAAGAACTTACTTGGGAGATATTCCTCACCCAAATTCACAATCGTTTGTTTGCAGAAATCAGTAACTTGGGGCGCAAGTTATCCATTCCAAACTAAGTCTGCTAGAATTTTTATTACTAGCAGTGGCACGCTCGCACACCAAAGAAAGCTGACTTGTTGACCAGTCTATGGTTCTCAAGGCAGTGGGGAACTTTGCCCTTCCATCATAGGAGTAAACGCAAAACAGGCAAACAACTTCGATACAAGAATCTCCTAGTGCAATATGTGAAACCTACGCCCCAACCTGAATCACATGTTGAGGTTTTTGATGCCACCACTAATAGGGAGATAGTGGCACTTGACCCATTCCCTGCTAAGGAGAACAACATAACTTACATAGGCAGACGTAAGGATCGTCTTCTGTGCTCGCTCTGTAAAGGAGGAGGTCTGCATCCTCGCCAAGGCCTTGGGTTCACTCTTGATGCCTTCTAGGAAGATGTTGACCAAGGGCACCTCATGCCGGTGCATGGCCAGACTCACCTCATTCTCCTACCAACACAACCTGTAGAAGTCAACCCTCTCCATCCCCTCAGCAAAAACCTATTTCATACCAAAGGGAAGCTTCGGCGGTGCTAGTAGATTAAAGGGTGGAAGCCTCGGTCCCGTCCTCATCACACTCTGGTGGGCTTCCTCTTCCCCACCAAAGCTTCGGCAACAAGCCCATCATCATTATCTCGAGGGTGTTTCCCAGTTGCCTGCTTGCCACCCTTATTCTCAACCTTTTTCGCCCGAGATGCCTTCAGCCGCCACTTCTTTTCAGCTTCATCAATGGTCATGACCACCTTCGTCGATTCCTTTACAACACATGCCACTGCACATCAAAAACTAAGTCAGTCACAACCACAAAAAAGGAAAAATAAGACAAACAACAATAGTAACTCAAATACTTACTCCCCTGCAAGAGTCCAGACTCTAGCAAATTCTTCGGTGTGACTAAGTGTTGATACTCTGGCTCAGTCTCCGATAGCAATGATCTCACACCCTCAACTTTGTCCTCATTCTCCTTTGAAATAGGCCCCCACTTCACCGAACATGCAACATAAATATTCTCACTTAAATCTCCACACTTGCGTCAGCAAAAACAAACAAGGAAACAAGCATGCTAGAAGTTAAACACACAAAACAACAACCAGTCTTAAAGGTTGGGACCAAGGACCTATAGACTAGAAATGGCTAGGAATGTGTTTGGCGACAGTCTTCCCTGGCGGACACTCCCAGTCACCATAGGCCAGACACCACTTGTTCCTCCAAGACTTTTGAGAAGACGACAAGTGACTAATAAAGTAACCTCTCTCCTTTGCCTTTCAGCAATTGGCTTGCACCCATCTAAAGTTTCCCTGTTGCCTAGAGATCGAGTACAGTTACATGAACTGCTCAAAAGTCGGCTCTCCCAATCTTTCCAATCACCAAATAATATATTCCCCAAGCAAAAGAATCCAGAAGTTAGGATTATATTACCCTGGTGCATATCCCAACTTGGCCAACATCATCTGCTCCTATGGATGAAACAGTAGTCCGAAGCCATGATTATAAATATCTGTAAAAATAAGCACACATCCATCTGGAGGATATTTAACAATATCAACCGCAGTAGGTAACCTTAAGCCCACCGAGGGTGGGACACTAAACTCTGTCCGACTCTCCACTAGTTTTACCTCTGTAAGTGTATTCCTCCTTAGAAAGGGGACACCAACCCGTACTTCCAATCCCTCTGAAGCTGAAGCCACGACTACCTCCATAGACCCCGATGGTCTTGCCTGATTGCTAGAGCCCACCTCTGGTGTCTGAGGCATGGCCAGAATCCGATCAGCCATAGTCTTTAACACTGTAATTCCTCTGCATCTCCCTATACGCAGCTGACCCAAAATCCACTAATGGCTCCCCTCTCTTACCCTTGAACCCTACCATCCTACTCTCTATCACACCTTCTACCATAAACTCCGACTGAGAACTCTCACCTTCAGAACATACATACAGGCTCGGCTCCTTACTTTTGGTATCTTCCCTACCAAAGGCAGGGGGGTCATGACTTTCTCTACTAGAACTTTCAGACATCTACAATTTGAAGAAACAAGAAGGAAAAAAGGGCTAACGAAATACTCCCAACACATCAACCCTGCCGAAGCTTCAAGAGCCCAGCCTTAGGCCACGCCACTTCAGCCCTGCCAAAGGTAATTATGCCCTAAAAAATCATTACCATTGGACCTTGCCGAATGACAAGGCCCATGCTCAGGCTATGGCTCACATCAAAGCAAATTTATCTTGCCTAATCCCTAGCAGCCTAGCTTCACAAAGCCCAGACCCGGCCTTCTTGCCGAACTCCCAGGTACCCAATTAACACAGGTTCCGGAAGCTCACACATTCTTCTTTTTCCTAGCCAGAACCCCAATCGAATGGCAAGACCTATACGACTCTCGCTCAGCCTAGTACCTAGGCCATACCTTCAAAGGTTGATGCAACTTCTAGCTTGCTAACTTAGGGGACTTGGGAATGCCCTGCGACTCCAACTGAATCAGGAATGCTCGGTCATGATTATACAAAATCTCACAAGTAACCAACCCATAAGTTACTTCTTGACCATGAACTTGGTGGACTACTGTTTACACCATAATCAACTGAGCATATCCAGCGTCAAAAAGACTAGCACCAAGGCAAACACGCATTTTCCCCTGCTGAAGTACCCTAAAGGGACACATAGACAAATTCCTAGGAAGTGACTGACACCATCACCTTCCGACATGCTGATGGAAGACATTCTTCCAAAGCGGCAGCCACCTGCCGAAGCTCACAACCGTCGAAGCTCACCACAACAACTTACACAAAGTCCCACATCGAACTTTGTTCAAAACTCCCATTTTCACTTCCCTATAAATAGGGAACAATGCCAAAGTAAAAAGGGTAACTATTTTCTCACATTTACTGTTACTCTACCAAAATCACCACATATAACTGACTTAAGTATCGAAGAGCCTTCAGCAGGCAACACACCGGTGTCCAAAGCTTGACAACCGCTTCTTCCTTTTTACCTTCTGCAGGTTCTTCCAACTCCGAAGGTCCTCACCTTCTTCCCTGCTGAAGATCATACCCTTCTCTAAGTTGTCCCTCCCAAAAAGAGTATCAACACAACACTTTCATGGCAGCGGTGGCACGTTGTCATAATGAGATTTAGATAGCTACTTGTTGTTTTCATTAAATATTATTGGAATGGTTGATTTTAAGTTGGATTCAGGAATTTTTTTTATTTTTTATTTTAGAGTTGGATGATGTAGTTTTAGTACTCTAAATAAAGAGAAATTTAATTTCTATTTCAAGATTTTTAAGACTTGGTTTGATTTTGATTCAATAAGGATGTTTTTGAATCTCAGAATTCAAAGACAATAAAGATGGATTATATTGTCTCAATTACAATAAAGATGGTGAAGTTTTAATAGCTAAATCGAGTGAGAAAAAGATTAGAAGTGAAGGGACATCCACTAGGTTATGACATAGACGTTTAGGGCACATTTCAAAAGAAAGAATGAAAATTCTTGTTAAGAAACAAATCTTGCCATCATTGACTTTCGGTGATGATGAAATTTGTATTGAATGTGTCAAATGAAAACTCACTAAGACTAAGAAGAAAGGTGCAACTCGCAGTAGTGATCTTTTAGAGATCATCCACATAGATATCTGTGGACCATTCTCTCATCAAACAATTGATGGAAATCGCTATTTCATCACCTTTATAGACGGTCATTCTCGTTTTGGTTATCTATATCTCATAGCAGAAAAGTCTTAAGCTTTTGAAATGTTCAAATTGAAGTAGAAAGACAACTTGAAAAAAAGATCAATATTGTGAGGTAAGACATAAGGGTGAATATTATGGATGTTTGATGAAGGAGGAAGACGTGCAGATCTTTTTACTAAGTATCTACAAGAAAATGGAATAGTTACTCAGCACATAACGCTAGGAATTCCGCAAAAAAATGGTGTGGTTGAGAGAAGAAATCGAACTTTGAAGGATATGGTTCGTAGCATGATTTCAAAAATGATTTGCCTAAGAGTCTATGGGGTTGCAAGGCTGAAGCTAGAATCTATAACTCTCAATAGAAGAAGCTCGATCCTAAAAAAAAAAAAAATTTGATTAGCTGTCATTTTATAGGTTATTCTATAAGGTCAAAGGGTTTTAGATTTTACTGTCCAAATTTTGGTACCCGACTTATTAAGACTGGTTGTGCAAAGTTTATAGAGTATGAGGAGAATGCTACTAGGAATGAAGATTTTGTTTTAAAGAAGAAGGTGATGTAGCTGTGATTGAGAATGCTGAGCAAAAGGTTACAACCTTGGTTCTTTTAGGTGAAATTGTATTGGAAAGTCCTCAGTTTGAAGAACCAGTCGAACCACAAGAACAAACTGTCGAGAATCCTGAGCTAGATAATCCACAAGAACCAGTACAACTGAGGAGATTTGACAAACCAAGAAGATCTACAACAAATTTAGATTATGTGTACTTACAAGAAGCAGATTTTGACATTGGAGATGAAGCTGATCCAACAAGTTTTAAAAAAGCTATGGAGAGTCAAAATGCAGACAAATGGAAGGAAGCGATGTTGAATGAACTCGAAAGCATGAAGAATAATCAAATATGAGAATTAGTTGAACCTCACAAAAGCCAGAAATTGGTACGCTCAAAATGAGTATTTAAAACAAAGAAGGATAATGATGGAATAATCAAAAGATTTAAGGTTAGATTGGTAGCAAAAGGATTCCCAAAGGGAGGGAATTGACTACATTGAGACATTTCTCCAGTTTCCACCAAAGATTCTTTTTGCATCATTATGGCCTTGGTGGCGCATTGTGACCTACTTTTGCATCAAATGGATGTCAAAACTACCTTCCTGAATGGTGAACTCGAAAAAGAAAATTATATGAGACAACCTGAAGGGTTTGCAAAGGAGGGAAAATAGCATATGGTTTGCAAACTTGGCAAGGCAATTTATGGATTGAAGCAAGTAAGCAGGAGGTGGTATTTCAAATTTCACTAAACTGTTTCCTCTTGTAGTTTTGAAGAGAACATAGCTAACCAGTACATTTATCCGAAGAAGTGTGGGAGTCGATTTATTTTTCTGGTGTTGTATGTCGACAACATATTTTTGGCTACAAATGACCACAATTTACTAAAGGACACCAAGGAGCTACTTTCAAATAATTTTGAGATGAAGGATTTGAGAGAAGCTGTTTTTATGTTGGGCATTGAAATTCAGAGAGACCGAGCTCGAGGCCTTCTAGGCCTATCACACAAAACATACATTGAGAGGATACTCAAGTGTTTTGACATGAGTATGTGTTCTGGACAGAAAGTTCTGTTAGCTAAATGAGATTTAAAGAATGAGCATTGCCCCAAGAATAAAGAAGAAGAAGATGAGATGAGGAACAAGCCATACACTTCTCTAGTTTGAAGTATTATGTATGCACAAGTGTGTACAAGGCCAGACCTAGCTTTGTGCATTAGCAAGATGGGGAGATTTCAGTCAAATCTAGGAATGAAACATTAGATAGCTGGAAAGAAGATTATGAGGTACCTACAGAGAACAAAGGCTTATATGTTGATTTATAGACACGTAGAAAATTTAGAGCTTGTTGGTTATGCTGATTTGAATCTTGGAAAAGCAGAGGATGATTACATCTCTACTTCAGGTTTTCTTTTCAAGATGGCAGGAGCAACTGTTGCTTGGAAGAGTGCTACACAACTGGTGTTTCGAGTTCAACCATGTTTGCAGAATACATAACTTGCTATGAAGCCACTTCTCATGTAGTATGGCTAAGGAATTTTATTAAAGACGTTAAGGTAGTGGACTCGATCTTTAGACCAATACAGATATATAATGATAACACTGCGGCTGTTTTTCACTGCATGAACAACAAGATGTCGTCTGGACTTCAGCATATTGACAGAAAATATTTAATAGTGAGGGAGTAGGTGGCGAACAAACTAGTCAGGTTTGATTATATCAGAACTCAAGATATGATTGCAGATTCGTTCACAAAGTTTTATCTTCATAAGCTTTTATGTGACATGTTGAGAGAATGGGATTATTTCCTAGTTTTGATACTGCAATCTAGTGGGAGTCTTGTTCTCATTATGATATTTTACTAGTTTGTTTATTTTGTTGTTTTCTGGATTGAGGGATTTGCATTTATGGATGTTAATTTGGTTGACAGCTTTATTTGTTATTGAGTGGTATAGTTTGCAAGTGGTGGTGTCATCGAGATAACGCAGAGAGAGAGAGAAAGAGAGAGAAATTTTTTAATTTTTTTGGTTTTTAATATTTTATTCATATTTTAATCAATTTAAAATTAAAAAATGTGAAAAATATGGAACCCACAGTGCCACTAGGCAACTAATAGAAAAATCTGACAGAAACCTTAACGGCAGAATCAAATTGTAACAAATTTAAAAGACTAGGTTATGTGATTGTTAAAATTAAAAAGATAGGGCCTAACATGTCTTAAGGGTGTAACCACAAAGTACTAAACTGTAATTAACAAAAAAAAAAAAAGACATAAATGACATGCGAAAAATCAATAATGACCTAAAGGTATTGTAATCTGGCATGGTAAAAACGGCATTGCCTATTTATCTTTATTCACGAATTGACCCCAACGTGTTTTGTCTTTTAGCATTCAAAACTATTTCTAAATTTCCAATTGGTCCTTTTGTAGTTGAGGACATACGTGGTTTACCTTATACTTCTAATTTTTTTAACTCTACTAAAGGCGTTACGCTCCAAGTTAGTAATAATGACTAGGATCAAAGACACCCTTAATTGAGAGCGTAAAAACAATTGTGTTGAAGATAATTGTTTATATCATATTTGATTGCCCAGTCATTCTGCGACATGTGGAACATGGGACCCATAAAAGGAGCCCATTGAGCCCAGTAAAAATACTGAGGTCTATAAACAACTATCAATAGTAGGTGAGCCATCGGCAGCCTACTTGCCGATCTGACTAAAGAAGGCGCCTTGCAAGCTATCTCTTGCACGGACACGTGGTAGCCCCTCAAGCATCAAAATACAATTTGAACTCGAAGTGCACACCTCCCAAGAATATATAAATAGGGGTACAAGTCCCCAAAAGCGAGGTAATAGTTATATTCGGCTACTTAGCCCTTACTGTGTCAAAATTACTATTCATTCCATCTGTAAGCTAACTTAATTATTGGAGAGCTAGCCTTCGATCAGCACCACACCGGTGTCCAAAGTCTTGCCGTTGCTCTTTTCTTGCAGATAATCCTTGTCTGCCCAAGAGTTCTAAAGGTCGAAGATAACATCACATCCCTAAGTTGGATCTACAAATAGTTTTCTATTTTTGGGCATCAACAATAATAATTCTAAGTGAGAAGATAAGATTATTTGACTTTCTAACATTTGTCTTGGGTCTTTGTTGTGCCAGCTCATTAGATACCCCTGCATCAGTTGCCTAATTTGAAGCTTTAAGCCAAGGTTGTAGGCACCACTATGATTGTCAGTTGATGGGCATAAGACAACTGGAATTCACCATATATGTAGCTTCTCCTATTTATGTTATAAATATTGTTGGTAATGGGTTTTAGCCTCTTCATAAAAAGGAAGGATTGCCCACAACAAGCTTGTTGTCAGTGGTCCTATATAATCATGAATTTCTCAATGAATAAATATTGAAGTTACGTGATGAAAACATAGACTCATAGATGCATGCAATTGATGATAGAGTAAATTTATCTTTTTTATTACGTGTTGAAGTCACGTGATAAGATAAATAGATTCATGAACATATACAACTGATAATAAGGCATATTTGGACGTCTTGGTGTCACTAGTTTTATATATTTATGAATTTGTCTCTCTCGTTAAACGTTGAAGTCACATAATAAGAGATATAGACTTTTAAATATATACAACTGGTGATATGACATATTTATCTCTTTTATTACGTGTCGAAATCACATAATAGACTCACAAATATATACAACTGGTCTCTATAACAAATTTTCTCCACCTTTAAGACTATAACCAATGCTTGGCTGGTTTTATTTATTGGATGAAGAAAATACTCCTCTCACTTCTGATTCTCTAGCTCTCCTTCTAGGCCTCAAACTCCTAAGTTATAGGCCCAGCTCATCTCAATTCTAAATCCTAATGTATATATTCTTTCACATGCTATTTTCTTTATATGAACCTCCAAATTTGACTAACATTCCCACTTCTAGGATAAACCCAAAGGAAACATGAAGATCTTGTAGCCATGAAAGTGTCTCAGTTTTTTATTAAATCAATTTGCTGCTTTCTTCCATATCTGTCCCTCCCTGTTACATTCCAATAAGATGCTCATTTCTTGGATGCTTGCACGAGGCCTTCTGAAAATATTCCAAGTGTTTTTTTTTTATTATCTGTCTCCCACATCCCTCCCATTATCCATGCCTTGGTCTTCTTTATTTTATCATGGAACATAATCATATATCTATTTTACACTTTAGTATAATGAAAGGCCACGTAACATGATAGTAAAAGTTGTCCCACCTTTATGCAACTTTGGGTTTTGAAGTGGAAGGTTCTTGGGGTGAGGAAAATGAAAAGTGTGACGTTGGTATGTTTATATGTTATGACTCTTTATTTGATAGAATTGATTTTCATTTATTTATTCAACATCTTTAATACATGATATTTGAACTTAAGACGTTCTCTAAAAAAGTAAAGATTTACGTATGTATATACGAGAAGGTGTACTTGCGCTAACATTAAGTATTATTTTACTGGAATGATTAACAGGGCCATCACTTAGTTTACTGAGAAAGTATAGGATTAACTGTATGTATCATATGTTTGCATGTGCATTTCTGATAATTTATAGCTTTGTTTGCATCTTGAATGCTACCTAGTATAAGGGAAGGTTATATCTTTTACTCACCATTTTCTACTAAATCATTCATCCTGTGATAGCTTGCACTTGAAACAAAAATGTTTGCTTTGCCATTATGAATCCAATCATTCAAGCTCAGATTGAGGCATTTGAGCTCTTTCTCTCCTACTTCTTCGGTCCCCTTTTCAACTAAATTGAGTAAATTTTAAGCCACTTCATTTAAAAATAATAATATGAATCTAGCAGCTTTGCACATGGATTGATGTGGAGCAATTTTAGTTTCTCTCACATTTTATGCACAATGTAGCATTTGCCTATACGGATTCGGAAAATCGAAATCAAGTTACATCTTAGAATGAATGTGATGGTTGTATTGTATGAGATATGACACTCTTAATTAAATGGAAGTTCTATAATCTTCATTATTAGAAACTACAGAAATAAAACAATGCAGATAATTGGACATCTGAAGTTCTGCAGACTGCTGCAGAATTTGGTCTGTTGGTTCATCTGCTGCCTTCTCCCTGTTACTTTCTCTTATATAGATGCTCATGAGTCATATGCATGTCAGTTGGGTTGATTTTTGAAGCGTCCTCTCTCTTCTCCAATGCGATTAGCATGCACGTTTGCTTTGCCTCTAAATTCCAGTCCTTGCTTTTGTTTTTTCCACGACAAGATGAGTTTTATCAGCATTTTCTGGATGAAAACAAATGCCAATGAGGTTCTTCCCATTTCTTGCAGTGCATCGTAATTCTGATTCACTTCAGTAATGTAAGCAAATTGAGCTTTATAAGTAAGGTGAATCTATTCATATGCAAATTTTTACTCCAAGAAATTGTTGATGTATTCTTTTGCACTGCTGACACCCAAGTAAGTTTCATAAAAATAACTACATTAACAGAAATCCTGTTCCACAACAATTATTACAAATCTGCTTCTCTCTCTCAAGTTCTCAGCCTCACTTTCCAGGAACAAAGTTTGTGGCATATGACCAAGCATTGTTGTTAACAGGGTCAGCCAAGTGGTCAGCCAAGTTCTCAATTGGTCCCTTTCCTGTAACAATGGCCTGCACAAAGAAACCAAACATGGAAAACATGGCCAGTCTTCCATTCTTCAGCTCCTTCACCTTCAGCTCAGCGAAAGCCTCTGGATCCTCTGCAAGGCCTAATGGGTCAAAGCTCCCACCTGGATATAATGGGTCAGTGATCTCTCCGAGAGGCCCACCTGCAACTCTATAACCTTCCACTGCACCCATCAAGATAACTTGTGTGGCCCAAATTGCCAAAATGCTTTGGGCATGGACTAAGCTTGGGTTTCCCAAGTAGTCTAGCCCACCCTCACTGAATATCTGGGCTCCAGCCTTGAACCATACAGCCTCACCGAACTTGACCCCGTTACGGGACAAGAGTTCAGGGAAAACGCAGCCCAGGGCACCGAGCATGGCCCATCTTGAATGGATAACTTCAAGCTCACGGTTCTTGGCAAAGGTCTCAGGGTCAGCTGAGAGCCCAGCAGTGTCCCAACCGTAATCGCCGGGGAATTCTCCAGTGAGATAAGAAGGGGCCTCGCCAGAGAACGGGCCCAAGTATTTGACACGGTCAGGGCCGTACCACGGGCTGCCGGATGAAACATTTTTGGACTTGGATGCGGTTTTGCGCATGGTAACTCGGCCCTCACCAACAATGTTAGAAACAGAGGAACCAAGCTTGACAGCTTGGCCAGCAAGAGAAGGGGAGGAGAGAGCCATTGTTGAAGAAGCCATTTGAGAAAAATAGAAGTGTATTGACTACTGAGTATTTCAGTCTCTCTTAGACAATGTGGGAAGGCCGGGTGCCTGTTGTTGTTGTTTTGGTAGAGACGTTGGTGGGTGTATGTATAGGTTTGAGAGGGCATGGGGTCCTTATCTTTGTGATATCTTCATCTCTTTTCTGATTGGTGAAAATGATGTTCAAGGATTTTCAAGACGGATCTCTTCGTTCGAGCTTTGATGCTTTTCCAGTTGGCTTGATATGCTCCACTACTTTACTTCCAAACAACAGAAAGAAAAAGGAAAATTTAAAAATCTGTTTTGGATATTATTACATGCTTCGAATGAGCTCTAAGCCAATTGAATTTAATCAGTACTGTTTGTGGTGGTGAGAAACGTCTTCATTTCTAGGTGGCTTGATGTGTTCCACTAGTTTGGTCTCAAGACATGCAAGGAAGAAGAAAATATATCCGTTGATCTCCGTAGCCAATAGAAAATGGCCACATACTCTTTCGATGAGAGAGAATCTAAGGATGATAATTTATAACACAACAGACAATTGGTTGTGTTGTTATCCACAATAGTTCTTCACATGAATCCAGAAATGACAAGACACTCTCCCTCTAATTCCTATACTTTTCAATTGTTTATTGTTACTTACTACTCTGTATGTCATGGCCCACCCTTCCGTTTTCACTTTCAGATGGACAAATTCTCACCGTCCCTCACACACACACACATATATATATATATATTTGGTAATAAATTATTAGAGAGGGGAGTTTACACAAATATTTATTAGGTATTTGGAGATTTCGAATTTTTGCTCATATAAGTAGAGATGGAAGATCTACCAAGTGAGCTATACCCTACTGACATTCACATATATTTAATCCAACCTAAAATGTCCACTAACATAACTATTTTTTTAATGCGAGAAAGGAAACTAATAAAGACGCGACCCTTTAGGGCATGCAAGCCCAAATAGGTCCAAATAAAAAGAAGAACCAATAGAAAGAGGGAGACCACTCTCCCACAACTTCCAAGGCTAAAGTGAATGACCAAGGGAAGCAAAAGCATCTGCAACCTCATTGACTTCATGAAAGACATGAGAGAAGGAGACTTGATCACAGAATGTTGTGAGATGTAGAATATATTGGACAAGCTGATTAATGCATGAGGAAGTGGAGCATCGCTTCAAAACGGAGTCAATAACAAGCTTAGAATTTCCATGAACCAAGAGTTTGGACCAACCATTGGAAACAACATAAGCCAAGCCATCTCTAAGCGCCAAACATTCCACCACAATAATAGAATTGCGACCAAACTTCTTAGCACCAGCCAGCACAGCATGAGCATTATCATCTCTAATAACAAAGCCGATCGTAGCATAACTATTTATTTAGGCAAAGAGTTTGTAAGTCAGTAGTTAATAATATTATTATTCTTCTATCCAGTGACGGAGTCGGATTTTGTATTAGAGGCCCTTCAAAAAAATTTATAAAATAATTCAAATAGAAGCGCTCAAAAGCTAACTGGTTAGTAAGTTAATACGATACTAATTACTCGGTTTAGCTCACTTCATAATATCATTTCATATTGATTAATAATTTATTCGTTTATTACAATCATAATTGTATTTAATTTCATATTATAAAATAATTGAATATAATCTCATCATCTACACTATTAAAGACTCATCCGTTAATAATTTATATTCCAACAGAGAGAATAAATACAAAAAAGTTCATAAATCCCAATATTAAAGTACCCTACTCATACATGTAAAAAGGAAGGGAAAAAAAAATCACAAAGCTTAAGCTTAAGTTAAACAAAAGAGGAAGAGAAAGAGAAGAGAAAAAATTAGGAGTTTTTAGTGCAAATATCGTAACATAACCTAGTAGATTTATTGAAAGTAGAAGAGTGATTAAGAAGTTTAATGGTTAATTTTGTAGACAAAAAGAACCTAATATATTGTTTCCCTACATGGCTTCGCCTCTGCATCTATCCACATGTCACTTCCATCTTTACGTTCGATTTTTTATATAAAAATGATATATATACTACAATTGTCATCAATGAGATTTGAGTGAAGATTTACATTTTTTTTAAACACTCATATGTGATTAGTCCAAATGGTCATTGGTAACATTAATATATACTTTGTTGATCATAATATGTCACATAGCATTTTAATTAAATCTCACAGATTGGGTCTGGTAAGAGATAACTCGTACTACAGTTAGAAGTAAGATGAATATCAGTGAATTGAGAGCCGGGTGAACTTGTCAACAAAACAAGTAGATTAAATGAGAGGTAATCTAGAGCAAGGTTGATAACTTATCCTTTCAGATCTTGATGACCACTAGAATTACAGTCTAATCCAATTTCATCAACATAATTAAGCACAATTGCCAATTGCCAAAACCATTAGGAAAAACACACTCCTCTCTCAACCTCAGGCTCACTTGCCGGGAACAAAGTTTGTGGCGTATGCCCAGGCATTGTTGTTAACAGGGTCAGCCAAGTGGTCAGCTAAGTTCTCGATTGGTCCCTTCCCTGTAACAATGGCCTGCACAAAGAACCCAAACATAGAAAACATGGCCAGTCTTCCATTCTTCAGCTCCTTCACCTTCAGCTCAGCGAAAGCCTCTGGATCCTCAGCAAGACCCAATGGGTCAAAGCTCCCACCTGGGTACAATGGGTCTGTCACCTCACCAAGAGGACCACCAGCAATTCTGTACCCTTCAACTGCACCCATCAAGACAACTTGTGTGGCCCAAATTGCCAAAATGCTTTGGGCATGGACTAAGCTTGGGTTTCCCAAGTAGTCTAGACCACCCTCACTGAAGATTTGGGCCCCAGCCTTGAACCAAACAGCTTCGCCGAACTTGACTCCGTTACGGGACAAGAGTTCGGGGAAAACACAGCCCAAAGCGCCGAGCATGGCCCATCTTGAGTGGATGACCTCAAGCTCACGGTTCTTGGCAAAGGTCTCAGGGTCAGCTGAGAGACCAGCAGTGTCCCAACCGTAATCGCCGGGGAATTCTCCAGTGAGGTAAGAGGGGGCCTCACCAGAGAACGGACCCAAGTATTTGACACGGTCAGGGCCGTACCACGGGCTGCCGGATGAAACATTTTTGGGCTTGGATGCGGTTTTGCGCATGGTAACTCGGCCCTCACCAACAATGTTAGAAACAGAGGAACCGAGCTTGACAGCTTGGCCAGCAAGAGAAGGGGAGGAGAGAGCCATTGTTGAAGAAGCCATTTGAAGAAAAATGAATTGTTTGTGAAAATCTTCAGTCTCTCAGACAATGTGAGAGGGCGAGTGCTTGTTTTCTTTGGGAAGAAGAGACGGTGGTGGGTATTTGTATAGGTTTGGTTCAAAGGGTCCTTATCTTTCTGATATCTTCATCTCTTTTCTCATTGGAGAAGACCAAGTTGGAAAATCTCTACCCTTCCAGTTGGCTTGATGTGCTCCACTACTTTATTACTTCCCAAAACAGAAAGAAAAATTAGTATCAAATTTGGAAATTATATGCTTGATTTCTAGCCACTACTAGAATTTTGTCCACGCACACTTTCTTAATTTCCAGTTGGCTTGATATGCTCCACTAGCTTTTCTCCAGGAAAAAAAAAAAAAAGCTTGGTTTTTTAATATTACTTCAATCTTTGGCCAATGGAATTTGCCCACGTACTCTTTTGGATGAGGGTGAGAGAGGAAAAATATGAGTACTCAAATGAATAATTTAGGGCAACTCCATTTTAACATGATTGTGTCTAATTGAAATTGTAGAGAAAATTAGTTCTTTTATTATGTGTTCTAATCTAAGAGTGGTCAGTTTAGATGCAATATGGATGCGGTTTTGGACAAATGTGGCGGTTTGATCTTAATTTAGATGTAGTTCTGGAACATAGCCAAATGCCATAGAACTTACATTCAGAGACTAGCACTACATATCAGCAGCTTGTGCGGAGCCATAAACTTATAAGACTTCAGCTGCCGCTCTTACCAAGGAGGAGGGTGCTAATGTTGAGGGCATTTGATATTGAAGAGGACGGAAGTCTAGCTTACGAGTTTAAAAGATCTTGGACCTTTTCATTCATTACTAATTGATTTTTGGTTGATTGAAAGTTCAAATTCTAATATGACATCATGATAGGCTATTCATGTGCCAGGCCAAACAATCACACATGTTCCCTAGTAAGAATTGTTCATTGATTAAGCACAAAAGATGAGACACGTGAGGGGTGTGTTGAGAGTATCTCACATGAAAATTTAGAAGTCTATTTTAAGATTTTAAAAGATCTCTTAACTAATTCCATAACAATCTTGTTTTTATTTATTTAATTGAGTTTCACTTGTATTAAACTCCATCACACACTGATATTGCATTTTCATGACAAGATGGATTGGCTGTGAAGGTGGTGCAATATTTTTTTATGGCCTTTTACTTTCTATACTTATTTATCACCATTTTTTGGTATGAGTTGGTGAAAACAAATGCCAATTACGAGGCTTTCCTCATTTCTTACAAGTCACAATGTTGATTCGTCAAGTTGTCAGAACTAAGAACATTGAGTTTTTGAAGTAAGGTGAAAAATTCCCATACAAATGTATACTCAAAGAACATTTATCAGATTTGTTCTTATATTCCTCATCAGAAAAAAAAAACAAGAACACTTAAAAGAAATCCCATTCAAAACAATGACCCTCACAATTTGTAAAAATGCTTCTCTCTCAAGTTCTCCGTGCACCTCACTTTCCAGGAACAAAGTTTGTGGCGTATGACCAAGCATTGTTGTTAACAGGATCAGCCAAGTGGTCAGCTAAGTTCTCTATTGGTCCATGTCCAGTAACAATGGCCTGCACAAAAGAAACAAACATGGAAAACATGGCCAGTCTTCCATTCTTCAGTTCCTTCACCTTCAGCTCCGCAAAAGCTTCTAGATCTTCTGCGAGGCCTAATGGGTCAAAGCTCCCACCTGGGTACAATGGGTCTGTCACCTCACCCAGAGGCCCACCGGCGATTCTGTAACCTTCTACAGCACCCATTAAGATAACTTGTGTTGCCCAAATTGCCAAAATGCTCCCAAGTAGTCTAGCCCACCTTCATTAAAGATTTGGGTCCCAGCCTTGAACCAAACAGCTTCGCCGAACTTGACTCCGTTACGGGACAAGAGTTCAGGGAAAACACAGCCCAGAGCACCAAGCATGGCCCATCTTGAATGAATGACCTCGAGCTCACAGTTCTTGGCAAAGGTCTCTGGGTCAGCTGAGAGCCCAGCAGTGTCCCAACCTTAATCACCAGGAAACTCTCCGGTGAGGTAAGATGGGGCCTCGCTAGAGAATGGGCCCAAGTACTTGACACGGTCCGGCCCATACCACGGGCTGCCGGATGATACACTTTTGGACTTGGTTGCGGTTTTGCGCATGGTGACCCGACCCTCACCAAGAAGGTTAGATGTAGTGGGACTAAGCCTGACAGCTTGGCCAGCTAGAGAAGGGAAGGAGAGAGCCATTGTTGAAGATAGGGGTGGTTGCGTTTGGTTACAGCGATTTTTTGGCCAAATCGCAAACTGACAAACTATTTGCAGTAAACCGTATTACGGTAAAACCGCAATTTCAGTTGGTTAACGTGAATTAACGGTTTAAACCGATTGAGATATTTTACACCTAAATTATACAATTTTAAGTCTTTTAAGTTGGGTCTTTTTGTGTCATAAAAATCCAATCTTCCATAGTTTTGAAGCCTTTTGAGTCCAATCTTCCACAGAGTCACATTGCTAGATTCATCTCCAGTTACCTTGCATGCCATGCTCATAGCCTATTTAAAGGTCTCTAAAGGTTCCAATGGTTCTAAGCCCAAGCAGTGAGAATATTGGAATAAAATAAATAGACCAACACATATAACACACCAACACATTCTCAAATTGGAATAAATAGAACATAAAACACATCAACTTAGCCAAATTAATTATTAGCAAACAAATTTTAAAGGGTAAATAACGTAATAATTATGTATTTATCAATTAGATTAGGTATGATCATAGACGTTACATTAATCCGTTAGATTAATCTAATGGCTATCAATTAATTAAAAATACATATTTTTATTATTAATTAAAAAATGTTTGCAGTTTGCGGTAACCGCAAACTTGGAATTTTCCAAACCGCCACCACAACCGCAATTGCGGTGCGGTTCCTCAAACTCTAAATTGCGGTCGGTTTTCCCGCTTGTTTGGTTCAAATGCGGTAATATCTCGGTTGGTTTATGCAGTTTTTCGGTCTAAAATGTCACCCCTAGTTGAAGAGGCCATTTTATAAAAATGAAATGTATTGTATTGAGGGTTGCCTTTTAGACAATGTGAGATTGCCAAGTGCAAAGAGCGTTAGAGCTTCTTGTTGTTTGAGTAAGACGGTATATAATCTGTATATTTATAGTGTTGGTGCATGGGGTCCTTATCTTATCTAAGTTATATATCTCGATCTGTTTTCTTATTGGTGAAAAAGTAGTTCACATATTTTCTCTCAATGAATTCTCTTCCTTTGCTTCACTCCAGTTGGCTTGCCAGGCTCCACTGGTAAATTGTATTATTTAATCTCTTTGTCAATTCTTGGTTGCTGTTCTATTTTGGATGTTTGATAAGCCCTGACCTCTCTGACCAATAGAATTTTCCCACGTACTCTCTTGGATGAGAGTTCTAAGAATGTTGGATAAGGAGAGAAGAATCTAACAGTAAGAAATCTCTGTTGGCTTCATCAACTGGAAGCCCAAAATGAATGACTTATGCCCTTGATTTGTATACCAGAGGGGTATAGATACAGATCATTAGCAAAATAATCTGGATTCTGAAGTAGTTTAACGAATGGGGTCTATGAAACTCATGGTCATCATAAAGAAAAACAAAATAATACCATTCAGACTGAGGCCAAATAAAAAAAGAAAATGCCATTCAGATTGAGAATTCAATATAGCTATCAATCATGTCGAAAGAAAGAACTGTGTAACCTAACATGAATTATACATAATCTATAATGTCCAGGGCAGTCCAACTCCGATTTAAGAGAATTCATGAATCCATTGCTCTGGTGTTGAAGATTTGAATATTCGGAGAAGCAATGCCCTCTCCCTTCTGCCTAGCTTCTTTGCACCATAACCCCTGAAAACACCAAGCTTAAGTGCTTTTTGCCCTTCTTCCAGACTCCTTTTTCTCACAGCCATCAGTAAATCTGTTCCTTTGGAACTAATGTTCTCCTCTTTCCCACTTTCACATTTCTCTCTGTCCACTACAGTTGAACTTGCACCATCATCTGCCAATTTTTCCGACTGATGTTTCTTGCCTTCATCAGTCTCAGCTCCTTGTCCACGAACGCTCTCATAACCATCAGGGCTATTGCTTCCCCACCATTTATTGGATGCAGTGGATAAGCCATCAGATGGGAATCCATGTTTAAATTCATCATAGGTTGTATTTCCTTTAGTCAAGCTTAAGGTGAGTATATTCTGGGGACGTCCAGTCTGAACATTCTTGCTTCCTTGCTGCTGCGCAGGAGGAGAAACTGTGATGCCTTGTGATTTCGCCATTTCACTATCTGGGTGTTGAGATCACTGCATTCCAAAAGTTAAAAGGAGTAAGATGAATGAGAAGGACAAAGAAACAAACGCTCTTTTTGAGTAACTAAGAAAAGAAATTAAAGCCATTTTTGAAATTTTTTTTTTAAAAAAAAAGAAAGGAAAATAGCTCTTTTGCACAAAACTTTAAGGCAAAAAGCAACCCGAAAATCAGGCAAAATGTGGTATGTTATCACAGCTATGAAGTTAATTGCAAGAAGTAGCATCCATCAAGGATAAGTTACAGATGGGAATAACTCAAAAGAACAATGAAAGAAGAAAGACTTTTTCCAGGGAACATAAAAGATGAGTCAAAGAATTTGACAGGAAAGCACCACCAGGGATCCATACACTAGTCAGACTCTGCTTAATCCACATTCAATCCCTTATTAACATCTAAAGCTGAAGCCTTTCTGATGATTCATTAACGTTCTAAACGCGGGATTTTGAAGCATACCCAAAAATTTCCTTCTTTTAATCCTCAAGCATAATGTATCAAGCCCAAATAAAATAAGCTCTTCCGTATAAATGCAAAAGTCTCTGCACAAGTAGTGTCTTTGACCAAATAGGAGAAATAGCAACCAAAAATCTAGCTGAAACTCCGCCAAGATCCGAACTTTGTGCCCCAATCTTTGGCATACAAACCTTGTTTCTCGTATCTTCAGAAAACCTTTCAATCTCTTGTGCGGAAGAATATAAGAATTTGAAGTAATTTGAATAACATTTTTGAAAAATGAATCATTATTGTTAAGGGGGCATTTTCTTCTCTACAGAAACACTTGAACACACATCCATCAAATGAATTAATTAAAAATGCTAATACGCATTTCTTTCTAGATGGGTTGTGACCTTATGGAAAGTACATTTCTAGCTTCCGGAAGCAAGAAAAGGTAATTCCAAAACGACATAGCTAAACGTTTAGCATGACGGGGCAGCAAAACAACATTTCCCGAACCAATTTCCATTATTTTCCCAGAAATTTTACTGTCCTTGTTTCTTTTCTACCCTCGTTTCCCCGAAACCAAACAGAAGGCAAGACATCAAACACAAAATAAATAAATATACATGAGAGATAGAGAGAGATTACCGAGAGCAGAAGCGGCATGTCAGTTGGAAGAAGATTTAATTCGATACTTGATGGGGGGAGAGAGAGAGAGGGAGAGAGAGAGATTGTGCTGGTTCTTAACTCTCGAATCCGGGAAGGCGTTTGGTAATTGCAGTTTGCAACCTGAATTTTGGGTTTTTTTTTCGAACCAACAAAAAAGACAGAAGTTTGTGTTTTTTTCGGTTTTACAATTTTTCACAGTTCCAGCACACTCCTTTGGCCCAGGCAAGGCAACGGCCAACACGTGGCAAGATCGAGTCAGTTGAATTTAGTTTTTTTTTTCCCTTCCAATTTTATGAAATGCTTAATCGCTTTTAAGTTTTTCTTTTGGTCAGAAAAATCACTTAAAAATAAAAAACTTAGGCGGGAGTAAAAAACAACCTACAGAATCAATTCAATCCAAGTGGTTGTAATTTTTAATCGGAGTGAATTGTACCCCGCAATTAATTCGATTTGGTTCAATTTAATTTTTTTCCTTGAAGCAGATGCTCCCAAGGGTAGATGCAGTTTTTTTACTTTCCTTTTTCATGTAGATTAATTTACTTAATTAATTTATTTATTATCAAAAAAAGTTTAAAAGGAGATTGACTACTCTCACCACTTGCGTCAGGACATACCCACAACCTCAAGTCAGGACTTGAATACTGGTGGGACTACACATAATGCAAGGATTACCAACTAAACCAACACTCGTAGGCATTTGGTTTATTTAAGTGCGTTTTTGGCCATATTTGAAAGTTTTTATAAAAATTGACATTTATGAATTTGAAGGTTAAATTTGGACTATTATTGATAAAAACTTGCTGAAAATGGTGGATGTTTTAATCTGCTGTTAGAAAATCTGATTCTCTGCCTAAGCCAAAGGCAAAAGGAAATCAAACCCAAACATCCTCAGAAAGTTAGAGAAATCTTACAAATCCAATGAAGATTCAAAATTTTGAATTAAACATCACAAGCGGAAACAAGGTAGCAGCAGCAATCCAGTAGGTTTCTATTCTAATAATATACATGAAAGTATGAAACTTAAATAGGCAGTGAGGGGCAAATAAAAAGAAATACAAGTCACTCTACTTGATCTCCTCCCCCATAAAAATAGTATCTGTGGTTCTGTGGAATTTTTCACATAATAAATTATATTCTAATGTGGATATGAACCTGAGATATGCTAAAAACTTGGAAGCAGATCAGATGCCATTTCAAGTCTGTTCCCGTGACGTCGTCTTGTCTTTCCTCCCTGCAAGAATCATTGAAATTTGTAGGCCTCTACTGAATGCTTGGTTGAAGAGCAAACGTGTTTGGAACTCCGATACGAATGGGAACCATGACAAAATGGCTATGGGCATGAAGATTATAAGTCCCATTATATAATCGTATGCTCTCCCCAGCTCCTTTATTGACTCCCAGAATCCTAGACCCTTAACCATCCTCCTGCATGCTTGCCCAATCTTGAATGCACAAAATAAACAATTGGTTTAGTAAATTCACACTTTAAATGAATATTAATGTTGTTAACAGTTTAGGACATCTTTTTTTCTGAGCATAATTTTGAGAAAGGCATTTTGAAACGAAAACTCTCAACGAGCTATTGCATAAACTACAGAAGACATTTCACTTACCAGAAGAAGGGCCCATCCTGTGGGCAAGAAGGCAAGGATAGCAGCAAATAGATCTGAGATAGTAAGGCCACAAACAACAAATAGGACAGTCATGACTGACATGAAACCAAGAAAAAGAAGTGCTTTCAGAATCCTGAACATGAGCTGGAAGTCTGTGCCAAATCTTCGTCTACCCATAGAAACCATCTGTGTGTGAGAGAGAGAGAGAGAGAGAGAGAGAGAGAGAGAGAGAGAGCACCAAAAGAAACATCAGACCAAATAAAGAGATATAGAAATAGTGATCCCAGAAAAGAAAAAAAGGAGAAGGAAAAAGTAAAAAGTATGCTTATGTTTTCATCACTAATCTCTAAAGGCATAATTGCATAAGTTATTTGTGATTTCTACCTTTAAGACGAGAAGAACGGTTACCATAACTACCCAAGAAAGTCCATAAACCTGCAAAGAAATTGAAAAAGTTGGAAAACTTAGGCCGTAAACCTAAACAACTCTTTATAGGCAACCAAGAGAACAAATAGTCAAATATAATGGGACACAAATAATACCAGCAGACTCTTAATGTGATGAGCTATATCAAGGTGGTAAACAATTCCATATTGGTAAAGAAAGAAGCGACATGCAAGTATTATCTCAATAACTCTTCCCCGGATAACTGTGTGTTTGAGGTGTTCCTGTTCTTCATCCCACCATGATTCCCAACTTTTGTCAGGTGAGATCCCAATACCACCACGATTTCCCATCCACCTCTTCCAATCTGTCCAATCATCTACTGTTTTCTGCCAGTCAAAGCTGGATGGATTGAATACAAAAGGAGCAAACAACCAGGAAGCAACCAGAAACCACATGGAGAAAGTGATGAAAAAATAAAGATTTGAGCTCTTATAAGCTTTCCCGTAGACTCCATACACAATCAGCAGAATAAGCAGCTCCAACCCTTTCACAAAATGACTGCGCGAGTATAGCCTGTAGTTATCAGAAAACTTGGCATGGAAAACAACAAAACCACGGCCAGTTGCTCGGTATTTAGATCCTCCATGTAAGATTGTCCTTCCATAGTAATGTACTTTTGTTCCTAGTTGGAATGTGAAGAAAACAGAGGCCAGCTGCAGCTGCATGATAATAAAATCACCCAAGGCAGTGCGGAACCCTTTCTCCAGGCCAATTTCCATTACCATGGGAAGCACAAGCAACAAGCCCAGTTGAAAGACAGACTGGGTAGCCAAAGACTGTTCGAAGGCCTTGTTCTCATGTATGGCTGGGTTATCCAGGATCTCGCTCTCCAATCCACTCATGACCAAGTAGACACGTCCATATAAAAACACATATACAGTCAGCACAGTTACCTGAAACAATATAATGCCCATATCAAGATGCAATACATACTTCAAATTGTAAAAGATTATACCCTTCCAAGCAACATCTACATATAAAGCCAAAACCAGCCAAAACAATTCCTCAAAACTTTAGGCGTACTCTTCCTATTGATGCAATTCTTAGATTCAATCAATTTAGCTGTCATGAACATTGTATTGGTAACATCTACAACTATTGTACAATTTGAAGAATCGGATCACTTAACATGAATCAAACACAGCCAACCTAGTCCTTTAGAGAAAAGATTATTTAATCAAATGCAAAGACTGCTGTCCAAGCCTATCTGCTATAACCTAATAGATACTAAGTAAATCAATAAACAAAGGAGATTGGTTTTAGCTAACATACCATACTACTAAAATAGAATCCAACCGTTGTGAAGTAAAAAGACAGCATTCTATAGAAATCAAACCGACGCCCAAGCCGGTAAACATCGCGGCTAAGTGTCTGTTCTCCATTTCCATTTGCAACCTTAGCCTCAAAAAGCGATATTTGATTCATTCCCACATCACGCCCCTTGCCTACTTGGATATACTCGTGATGTGTTATAAATCCCCCACGCATGGTTGAATTGTACCCTGTAGACATCCAACAAAATTACAATTAGTCAACAGATAATACTTACTAGTCAGGGATCTTCTGATGAATGGCAAAATTACCTGCAAATATATCCTCGCTTAAGTTAATTACTTTTGAAGCTTTGCTTATGCCACCCCTTGTTATGTGGAAGATTCTGTCAAATATATCAGGATGACCATAATGGAACCGTACCCTGTCAAGTGAGAATGGCATTAGAGAGATACTAGAATGGTAATAGTACATAAATACATCAGAACTTTTCCTTTTCTAAAAAACCAAAAAAAGAAAAGAAGAAGAAACGATTGGATTGTGAAAAAAGAAAGGCAATTGAGGATTGGATTACAATTCTGGCGGCTAGAGTTAAATGGAAACCCAAGCCCAACCTGAGATTGAACAAACTATCCATACCAATAGCTACGGCCTAGGATGTGCTGAATTTCTTCTTTTTAACTTGCAAAAGGTGATTAAGGAGTCATTAGCCAGTGACATGAAACCAATTTAAACTAGGCTTCTCCCTTAAGTATATACTTCAGGAAATTCTAAGTTCACATTTTAACAGTGGATTGTACTTCCATATATGTCATCTGGCATAACTTTGGACTAAGACTGTTAATCATTCTTTAAAATAGAAAAACAAATTAAATAAGACACTTTTAACAATCTTACATAATCTTTACCATTCTCTTCAATTTTTATTCACCTTGTCCACTGCCTAAACCTTTAAATATTAGAAGCCACAATACTCCACAATTTTTTGAGAAAAGAAAACTGAGTATATGGCAAAATTTACGCTGACTGGTCCGGTCTGTGAATTGTACTGTGCTGATATTATTCCCATTACCGGTAGAAATAAAATTATAAATATGATACGTACATAATATTCTATTATAAAGTAAATAGGACTCTTCTATTAAGGTCCCCCAACCCCTTTAAGAAAAGAAAAGGCAACCAAACAAAGAATGTACAAATTTAAACTGAAATGTGGCTCAGTCAAATGTAATTTAAGGCTTACCTCAGCGGATTTGCCAAAATTCTTTGACCAATAGTTACAAAACTAGTCTCTTGATTCGACATAAACCAAGCAAGTGATGAAACACTGAAAATTAAGAAGGAAAAACAAAAATAAGCACATAACAATACAATTGCCACTAATCAGTAACATATCTGCAAAGAATCCCTGTCACAGCAGTCAATTAAGGTCCAATAAATTGTGAAGAGATATATTAAATACAAATTTATAAATAAACCCAATTCTAGACATGAATTTATAAAAAGACACAAACACTATTTAAACATAGAAACACACCCAAAATCAACAATTGTATATTTTTTGGGTGTGTTTATAAATGGGTTTTGAGTGTGTGTAATGATGGGTTTTGGGTGTGTTTATAAAGTGTTTTGGGTGTTGGGTTTTTTTATAATTTCAGCCCCCATTTTGGGTGTTTTAGTGAAACTCCCTATATTAAAAGGCTGACCTTCCAGTGAATATATGCTCCCGTAGCCCCAATATTGTTGGTTTCCGTTGCCCAAGACGAGGCTTTAGGAATTCCTCCAACACATTTCTCATTTTGAAAGCTTCTTCAAAGTAATTATCCTGGAAAAGAGGATGAATAAGGCACAATATAACACCTTTTTTCGCCCCTCTCTTTTGGCAGTAAGAAGATGCAATGAGCAACTTTCTAAATCTAGTTTACATAAAGACATAAGGAAAGCTACCTGATTCATGTCTATTGTCTGCAGGGCTTCTCCACGAGTAAAGATAATGGCATGATTTTGATTTTCAGGTTTTCCTTCACCAATTACTGTTGGAGGACCTGGAAGCTTGATGCGGTATATTTCCTAACAACGTAAGAAAATTCCACAAACTAGTTATCAACTATCACCTACATTTGATACGGCTCATACGAGAGCATTAATATCAATACAGGTAGGAAGGAGCAGCTCTTAATTACTCCATTATTTGTTTGGTTGCCTTGACACTTGGTATTTAAGAAGGTTATAGATGAGATGAGAGAGTAAGTGATAGGTAGACATTCCACAAAAAGGTAAAAATTGTCTACAACAAAGTGCATAGCTAATCAAAGAGATTAGAGATGAAGCTAAACAACCAATGGTCAAGAAATGAAAAGCACATTCTTAGATAAGCAAACTACTTGTAAGATCATGGGCAAGTGCCTAACAAAGTGAGATTTAGGGAACAAGATCTTAGCTTGTTTCTAGTGATAGAATATTTCATAACACATAACAAGATCTTAGAATGAAAATCTTTTTCCTATTAGAAAATTGAAATTATTCAGAAATTAAATGGAAAATGGGCAATGGTAGTTTCAGCTTGAACAAATGGCATGAAGAAGAATTAACTATGTTCATACTATGCATAAAATGATAAAACCCGTGATTTGTTAAAACATTCACCATAGAAAAGTACTATTACTTAATACAACTATGCTGTACAAGAATAAGTTTCTTCCTTTTCCTTTTTTCTTTTCATACTCTAGCCCTCCACTACATACATACTTCTATTTTATTTATTAAGAAAACCCACGATCTCTCTTGCGTTATTATTCTTGGTCTTGTCCTCATCTCCAAAATTAGAACCATAAGTTTAAAATACCAATTACTTTCAGCGCTTCTTAAAAAAATCTGATGTATTCATGCACATGGCAGAATATGTTACAAAAAGAAAAGAAAAAGCTTATAAATATTTTCTATTGTAGAAATAATAGAAATTTCTTATTCAGCAAAATTACACCAAGATTGAAAGAACAATTCACTTTTATAATAAAACCTGAATATTTAAATTTGAGAAATAATATTAATTTGAAGGATTGTTCCTTCCAGTTTTATGCAAACAAGTTCTTCAATAGCTTTATTTTTCTGTGTAACAGTGTAAGGCACATGATATCCACAGTTCACGGTCTATAAAACTAGTTGTTTTTTTTTTTTTTTTTTCCATACCTCATCCCATTTGTCACCACCCTTGACTAGAACAGAAAAGTAAGCTTTTTGCGATTTTCCATTCACATGCTCCTCCCTTGTATCTATGTAAGCAACACGTAGAGATGGATACCTACAAAAAAGAACACATAATTAAAGATGCCATAAACAATTTAAATAAAAAATGAAACTACAGATTGTTCATCCTATGGCAATATTGACTCACGTTAGCATCAGCTTCAGGATATTAGTGTAACAACTTTTGTCTCGAGAATCAGGAGAATTTTTCTGAGCACCATACATCTGACAAGAAACTACATAAGTAAACTTCAAATCTGCCAGAGCTTGTGCACGATCAAGAAAAGCCTTCTCATCATTTTCACTTAATTCCATGGTGTGGTAGCCTCCCAAAATAGCTGCAAAATAACCATTTGCCACTTTACTAGCTTTTACAAAATTTTGGAAGCAAAATCAGGAACTTTGATCTGGAGATTAAAAACAGCATCTGTCACAGAAATTACTAACCACTATCTCCTGCTGTTTCCAGGACACACTGAATGTCTAGAGCCTTCCTATAGTACATCATCCCCCTCACTAGCAGAAAAATATAGATAAAAAGTTTAGGTTCAAAGCTTTAAATGATACTTGTACAAGAGACCAAATTACTCATTATCCAGACCTGTTCTAGAAAGTGTCTGTCCCCTATAAGATACCCACTGGCGAATTAACTCTGACTTGTCCTTATCAGAAAACTCATTCTTAGGATCCTTTATGCGATCCTGGAAATTTGTCCATTCATCTATTTGGCAGTCATAGTTAGTTGGCAGGGGTCAGTTCAAGTCAATTCTAAACAATGAA
This sequence comes from Prunus mume, assembly GCF_029339155.1. Classification (NCBI taxonomy): domain Eukaryota; kingdom Viridiplantae; phylum Streptophyta; class Magnoliopsida; order Rosales; family Rosaceae; genus Prunus; species Prunus mume. Next base: position 25,340,342 of record NC_142701.1, on the reverse strand, counting down.
AAGAATAATACAAGAGTGAGACTCCAACGCACCAGGATATATTTTCTGCAGGTAGAACAAAATTGAGATTCCGTCCTCATTTTCCTTCGTAAGTTCATCATCAGAATAGAGGACATCTTCTTTGTAATAAGGAGTCAGAACACTGAACCAAAAATCAGGAAGAAAATTTGATCTTATAGTAGAAACTATTAGAAGACCACCACAAAATATATAGTTGATAAAAAAAATATGCATCCACTCATATGATACAGATCCTGAAGCAAATAAGCAAATCTTGAAAGGCGTACGAGATACATTATCTTCAATAAAATTTTAACATGTTAATACAAAAACCATATTGATCCTTCCAATACAAATTTAACAGCCCAAATTTTCCCAATACAAATTTGGTGTTTATAGTGACTGACCTAAATGAGAGCATGTCACGAACTTTGGGAGCACGTGGCATGTTCATGAATAAGGAGTTTGCAAAGAAGGTGATGCGCCTGCGAGCTTCCAAGTTTTGAGGCACATTGATGGCAGATTCCTTGACGGTCAAAAGCAAATGAAGTCTAACGACCTATGTTAATGTAGAAGATAGTAAGACTAAAAGATCTAAGATATTCAGTTAATGTCATTACCAAAAGAATGCCTGCCAAAGTTACCTTCTCCCTCCAAGCTGTATTCTGTGTAAGGAATATGTTAATCTTTTGAAACCTTTGCTCCTTCTTGACATCTTGACCATCAATGTAGTGAGCTGCTTCCAGTATTCTAGAAAGAGAAGAGGAACATTAACATACAGGTGACAAAAAGGCTCATTCATTGGTGAAATATGACAGTTTTTGTTCCATCTCCAGCATGTATTTATTTCTTAGTACTCACTGATGGCCGTTGACCATTACATCCTGTGTGATAATCTCCATGATATCTTGAAGGACATTGATTATCTGACGCATGGAATTCTCGACATTCTCATCTTCGGCAAGCTGCTTCATACCAACTTAAATACTCAGACAAGACTAGTAGAATGTCCAGACTATGTCTCAGTTCATTGCTGAAAAACTCAGCATTAAAAATTAGTAAGGCATCGAAGGAAGTATGTTACCAAGAGTTTTAGAAATTTCTCCAACCTCTCGCTAAGAAATGGCAGCCCACTCATCCGGAAATAGGTCAAAAAATTTTCCTGCTGTATACTACTGTCTACTTCGTAACATATCTGCTTTACAATCCTGTTATATAAGATGAAACAAAATTTCATATGCTTCTTATAAAAGAATGGTAGTGTTAATTTTTTCAATAAAAAAATGTGTACGAGCAGGTTGTGGCTATCTATGACATTCAACCTGGTATGCTTCTGACTTACATCTTATCCGCTGCATCATCCAGAAGGCCAAATATAATATCCCTAAGTGTCTCATAGCATTCAATTACTGCCGAGTACATATAATCATCACTCTTAATCTTTCTAAATAAATCATCATCTGCCTTCCCCGTAAAATCTTTTGCCATGTCTAATGCTATAGGAATCTTCACATGTAAAAACAAAGTATAAGAGTCACATATTTGACTTGTATTGAACATAAAATCAACAAATGAAGCTATGCAAAATGTACCTTACTAGCAAGCAAGAAAGGAGGCCACTGAACAACAGACACATCATTTGAAGAAGATGGAACAAGCAGCAGATCTTTATCTCTGAATGGTTTAAATTGAAAGGATATAATCAGAAACTTACAAAAATGGCACTGAAAGGCAAATTAGAGAGCAAGAAGTAGTCAACCTATTGCTGATCAGGTCTTCCAATCGCATAGAATTTATGAACTCATTCCACACATAAGAGAAATTGGCAATGTTCTTTCGTTCGAGTGCCTCATCCTGCCACATCAAAGTGTTTACTTTTAGCAAAACCCATAGAAGATCAAAGGCTCCAAGTCATAATTGTTTCATTGACAAGTGCAAAACAAATTACCCACATCTGCATGTGGTATGCAAATCATTTATCTTGTATAAAATACATTACGTGGAGCAAAATCAACTGAAATTCATGTACTAGAAGGAATATGAAAACACTGATTAAAATTAGTACCTCCAATTGTCTTTTCTTTTTGGCATCCTTATTTGGGGATGGCATAAGACGATTACTGAAAGCTGAAGGAACAGACTCAAATCTGGACCGCAACATCCCAAGGGTCCGTATCTGAGAGACAACAAATGGAATAAAAGGATCATTGGGAAGAAACAAGAGCCCATCTGAGACAGAAATACATATAAAAGACAATATTCAAAAAGAAAAATAGACAAATGTAAAAGCGTGAACAGATTGGACACTGACCTCACCCAAATGGCTGAAGGCTCCATGAATCCCACCAAACAGAGTAGAAAATATTGCATACCATATTTGTGCATCCATAAAATAAACCTATGTACCAATAATCATTAAAAAGAGGTAACTGGCATAACAGTGTATAAGAACTGCAAATTATGACAGTTTTCAATCATAGAATTCTTCAGCGGTTCACTTACCAGGACAATTGGAGCCCATATTGCAATAACAACGCCCATATTATGAGTTACTACATCAGTTCCAAACGTGAATTTGTAGTAAGCACAGGCTACAGTTGCAAAAAATTTAAGTGAAAACAGTAAAACAAAGTTTGAAATATTACCATTTGGAAAGAACTCATGCCATTGATAATTACTAATGGGCATCTTCATTATCACTTTTGTTGGTCCAACAAGCGGCAGTATCTATGACCAGAGTATACAAATAAAGCTTAGTAAAATTATCTAAATCCAATGGATCCTCAAAGGAAAAACCTAACTTCTTTTCAGTTACAATGAATGACCTAGCTTTATAGTAACATTAGTTCCATTATCAAATTTTTTTACCGGGTAAAGTTTCCTAATTAGGAAAAAGAATACTGTTGCTCAGCTCTAGGTGGAATAACATTAGGAGACAATGTTCAGGCTAGTGGGAGTTGAGGACTTCTGCTGGCTAGGAGTAGAAATCATGTTATGTTCTTTACATATGTTGTTTAAGGTTTTCCACAATAATCTTTTCCACTGCCCAATGAGAACGAAGTCAGGTAATTCAAAATTTCATTATTTCACCATTCACAATGAATCTATTGCTTTCCTTCTTTTTCTCATAACTTCTGAGGTTATAGATATGTGGAAATCTTCAAATATGACTTATAAGCTACTGATGTGGAGAGACATTAATAAAATAATGTGATGTTGTTCATGATAACGCTACAGATGTGATTTGTGGTTCAAGGATTATCCTCTGTGTGTTTTTTGTACAATCTTCGTGTGCAGATCAAGGATTTCATGTCCATGTTACCCAATATTTACAGAGTGGATCTTGGCAACTTATTTGTGGTAACTTAAGCTGGCATGCATCCTAAAATTCTTAATTCTTCAGTTGCAATTTGGGTGTGTTAAGAACCTACATGCATATGCCAATGTCTTACTACGCAATTATGTGACATGAATAAGCAACAGAAAATAAAATAGGGATTTTCAGATCAGATAAAAAAAATTATTGAAGAGAAACCACCTCCACAAAATAGCTGAACGATAGCTTGCTGATTAGCAGCATGATCCAAAACAAAGTATATCTGAATAAAAATATAATTTTATTAAAATCAAAGCAAAGCACCAGAAATCAAATAGAATGACCAATGAGTAGAAAGAAAAGCAGCGCAATGGCTAAACCCACACACGTTCAACACCCCACTCTCAAAAGATGAAGAAAGATAATAAATAAATTGAGACACGTTTTACTTACTTCAGCAGTGAAAAGACGTCCTCATGCAGGCCTCTTCCTATATACAGTTTTGGCTGTAGTATGGACAACCACAGAAAAATCATTCAAATTAGCCATAACTAGAACAGAGAATAAAGTGGAAATAAATATTTACTACAATCACAAGGCAACAAGAACTTTGGTTAAAACCAAAGCAAGACATGCTTGCCTGAGCCCACCACATAAAAAGAGTGACAATGCGCCAGTTTGATCGCTCTATGTGTCTCCGTAAAGGTGGAAGAAAAAATAGCACAGTAGCCAATATATTAGGAAGTAGATAGATTGCAACAGCATAGTTATAAAATGACTGATTCCGCCAATCCCTAGCCCAACTGCTGAAGAATTTCAGAAGTCCAGTAGGATTCTGCACAGAACTAGAATAACCAACAGGCAGAACCACAGCCCACACACCAGCTACTGCAAATTTCAAGAGGTATCGTAGTATTTGAGTGAGCTTCAAGCTCTTCCAGGCATACCAACTAAGAACAATATCCAGAGTGGCTGAAGAACATAAATAGACCATATGAGAAAGTGAAGTACGAAAAAAGTCACTCAATAGTTATACATTATATGGAAACAACTGCTGAGAATTCCCACCATGAACTAATATGGAAACAAACAGAAATATTAAAGATATCGCTAGTACCTTGTAATAAATTGAGGAAAGCATAAGTGATGAAGATGCTTAAAACACTTCTGAAGACATCCGCATCAAAGAAAGCAGTCAGAGATCCAGAAGAACTCCATGCAACAATAACCATAGCCTAAAAATCAGAAATAGTGAGGCACATTCCTTAAGGAGAACTGTAAAGAATTAAAAGGAAAGGATTTCTCCAACCTCCCATAAAATTTGTCTAAAATACACATTTTTTATCTGGGAAATATATCAACCTCACTTGTGTGCAGGAGTTGCAATTTTTATGCATATGGAAGAGCTCCCCCAAGGATAAGTCTCATGATAACAGAGAATCCCTCAACACAAGCAGACAGAAATTTCAAGAAAATTCCATAAATACCCTTAGCGGTAAAGATGACAATAGTTTTTTCATAACCAACAAGAGACAAAGTTACTTGTAAGATCATATTAAATTTCTAAAAGCAAACCAAAAATTTGATTCTTACCATTGTTGGCAGAAACTTCTAGCATGGGAGTTTAGTGTAAATTCATGATTGTGTTTTTGAAAACTCTAAGGGAGGTTGGAGTTATTTACTCAAATTACCAACACATTATCAAACATTTAAGGCTACCTGGAAAGCCAATATGAAGAATATCCACATTCGATCAAAACTTCGGTACAGGTGCCAAAATGTTCGGACTTCTACGAAGTTTGTTTTAGGTTTCCTCCTCCCACCAGCAGCTTGATTTGTCCTCTGTCAAACATGTATTCAGATTAACAGAACTTTATCTAAAAGAAACCTATACATATGTAGGCACAAAACAAATTATGTTTATATGTAAACTATGGACATGCATGCGGGCACACATACAAATGCAGAAATGTCCAATTCATAAGAAAAGAATGATATTTTAGTAAATTGTGTTTGGCAATAAAATTTCCATTTCTTCTCGAGAAAAAACAGAAATAAAATGTAATAAAATTGTTCCCCAATATGTCTAAATTTTTAGTTGACCCTCCCCCACCCAAATAAATAAACAGATAAAACCAAGAAAGATAAGTACCTCATTTGCTGGTGGAATCCCATCTGAATGCCTAAAGAAATCTGCTTTAGGGTCCATTGGCCACCCTAGCCTAAAACATTTGTCAGACCTAGAAATAACGAGCAGACCTTTCAGCCATTTTATATCTGAATGGATCGAAAACAAAAATTACCATCAAAGATACTAACCAAAAATATTCATTTAGATCATCATAATTTCTCCATCTTGAATGACTTGCCCTGCCATTTTTGTTTCTCTTTGCTTCCTTTGCAACAAAGGAAGATTCAAATTTTGAATTAAAAAGTAGTAATAAAGATGCTTCGCGTCAATAATACAAGCAGTAGAAGACCATCTTTACCTTGTACAACACCTGGTAGATAGGAGTTACAACATCCCTCAGAAAAGATTCTTCATCATGTGCTGTTGTTTGGTATGTTTCTCCACTAACCGGATGAACATTGCTATATAAAATTCCATATACCTCGTTGGCCATCTTAACAATTGGGGAAGAAAAATTATTGTCATACCTTAAAAATTTCAGGACATATAAAAGTCCTTGGGACAAGTTGTGTATTAAGAACAAGCATGACTCATAAACAATTTTATGATATAATATTTATGTCACAGACAAGAAATCTGTAGAATTACAGTCCCGTTCTCCTGGTCCACGGGACCAGGGACTTTCTTGGTCACTTATTGTTGGATTAAAATCAACAGTGGAGAGTAGTCTAAACAATTAATTGAATTTTTAATTTTTAATGCAATTGTTTTTTATAATGCAATTTTTAGTTACCAAGTAGCTATTTCTTTCACAACAGAACAAAAGAAAAAGTAAATACACAAGGGAAAATTAGAACATGTAACATAGATTCTTCCAAAGAAAAATTTAAGAGATTGACAGAAATGAGGAATTGAGCGACTAAAAACAACTTTGGATTATATTTTGGGGCTCCTTTTCTGGTATAACCTCATCTAGTGGGGCTTCGATTTTGAAGATTCATCACTGACAGTTAGGATTTTGTTTTGTTAGATCAGCAGGAGCTGTAGTAATTTATATAATTGTCATGCAAACCGAATAAATTTGGTGACTTGTCTATGCACCTCTGTACTCCCTCTCTCTAAGAATAAAATTTTATTCTATCACACCTAAGAACCAAAAAGCATATAGCTAGTATTCTTTTTAAGAGAAACGCTACAAGTTTATTGATATGAAGTTACATAGAAATCTTACTGATAATATAAATCAATGTGGTCATTGAGTTGGCAGTTTTCATGTTTTCATGACTCATGACAAGTAATTGCATGGAAGAACAACTTTTAATTAGTGACTGCTGTAGCAGTTCCTAGAAATTTAATGTTTTAATAGATGGTTAGGAATTGATTTCAAAATCAGGTTACCTGTCAGAAGGCTTTCCCCATTAAAAAAAAAAAAAAAGCTACGATAAGAAGAAACCAAGAAAATCATAGAAACTACTCAGAGACTTGGCCATTCTCAGAAGGATTATCATTGAGATGGGCCATGGTAAGTCAGAAAAGGAACAACATTATGATATGAAACTCTCTAGACCATTCATAATGCTTGACTAATACTTTTTTTTTTTTACAGACCTGATGGAAAATGTAGCATAAGCATTCAGGCATGAATCGAATATTTGAAGCTTCACCCCATATGAGAAGATAGAGTCCAATGTAAATAAGCTCCAACTGTTGTCTGTCAGAACCTTGAGGAAACCTGAAAAGTTGTGGGGTTGGGAGGTTGGAGAGACACCAAATCAAAATTTGTATTGCTGAAATGGTAACAAATCTATATGTATTCAACTTTAAGGAATCAAGTTATAACTTTGATATTGTCCAGATCACTCACTTAAGATTTGATTTGCAATGCAAATAGTTAAACCATGAACGATAGTTCTTAAAAATTTTCTCCATCAAATGCTGTACAGTGCCACTATTCAACTGCAATAAGCTTTCTGTTAATCTTTAATGATCACATCAGATACAGCCTTGAAAATTGAGAGCATATAAAATTCAAAGCAAAGGAGAAAACACAAAGCACCTCAAAGGAACATCGATTTACCTGTGTGTAATTTTCAAGATTTCTATGTCTTACATCCATGTTGGCAAGTAGCAAGATTAAGTGTTCCCTCTGATTTGCAACATTTCCTTTCTTCAAACCCCAGAAAAGATAAGACAACATAGTAAGAACATGTCTATGCTTATATATATATATGTGTGTGTGTGTGTATCTAGCAGTAGTCTATTGCATCAAAGAATCATTGAGCATGCGAGGTGCAAGAACAAATTCGCATCACTTCAAAGAATGATATCTACTTAATGAAGATTGAGAGGACAGCCAAAATGCACATTTCCCACTGCTACAAATCCTCCCTTACAAAATTTGTCTTGGTTCCCAATGGATATAAGTAAAATAGCAGTACTATTGTGATCAACTTGAGGCAGGGATGCCAGGACCACATGGAGTTAATGCCCGCAGTTATTAGGCAGTGAGGTAGGAACAGGACAAGAGTCTTCATATGAAACAAAACACCAATATCAAATCCATCACATAACATTTAAAAGTAGCACCTTGACATTTATTGTGCTGCAATTATTTTCTTTTAAATTCAATAAGTTGTAGATTCAAATGGAAGCATGCCTATTCAAGTCATTCCTATCTTGACCAAGTAGAAAGGCAACAGAAAACTCAAGGGAAATGGCAAAAGGATAAAGAAATAAGGGCTCGCTATTTTTTTTATTCAATGTCTTGGTGTGTGTGTGTAAAGGTACATTGAATTCAAGAGGTCTAAATACATTATTAGAATCATATTCTCTCAACCTTCAGAAGAAAAAGAAAAAGAAAAAACTCGGTATTGACTCTTGTTATGAGAAAACAATGGTTATTTTCCTTAATTTTTGTATCTGTCCATTATTGTCTTTTTCAATTACCTTGCCATTCTTTCATTAGATGGCATTAGATTATTCATAATTATTGACCTACATTAATTGCCACATCCGAGTCAAATTAAGCTCCACCCCTAGTTGTGGGCCAGTGCTAAGAGTAGCCAGTTTACTAGCTGAGATCCACAAATCAAGAAAAATCCTTTTAGAAACTTAAACATGCCTATACAGTTGGACAGGTTTAGGGTTAGCACACCAATACAAGTTTCAGACATGCGGCATATAAAAACCAAGGTAAAATGAAAGAGAAAGGTATTTAGGCATAAGTTACCTGAAACCCAAAAATAGAGGAAAGCCAATCGAGTATATCATTGACAGGTTTAATCCTCTCGGTAGGCATTGTTGACTTGTCATCAGGATTCATGGGTTTTAAATGCATTATTGGCATTGGAAGACCATTCACATTTTGTAGAGCATGAAGTGCTGCTTTGATCTAAATATTTCCAGAAAAAATTAAAGGGTAAAGCAATGAGCAAGAGAGAAAAATAAGATTTCATAAAACTAAAGCAGAGATAAATGAAAATCACATATACTACGCATGTACAACCTCAGGCAGTTCCATAATTGCTGGTTTAACACCAACAGTATATAACGGAAGAATGTTATAGTTTACATACTGCTCCCTTTTCCTCTTGACATCTTCAGCAATTTTCTGTGTCTGCAATGAAAAAAATAATAGAATAGCCATGTTTTCAGTGCCTTCTCTATCAATCTGTCACTTAAGAACTTGAGCAATCCTGGAATCATACAAATCAAACCTGTTGATCAATTTGAGTTTGAGGTACCACTGTCTTGAGCACGTCATATAGTACTGTTGCAATCTGAATAATCCTAGCCATCTCTTCCCTTCAATATATAAGAGACAGTGAGTAATTCAATAGTAAAAGAAAGGTAACATACCAACAATTCAAAAACAAGCCTTACGGTTTTTTTGTGTATTCTCCTTCTAGGATATTGTTCCGATAAAATTGGTGGTAAAAATACAGGATTTCTTTTGTATCAGATTTAGCAAGCTGATGTCTTGTCTCTTCTTCTTCCTGCAACGAAAAGAATTTTAAGAGATACAGAGAGACTTCAATTCACTTTCAGGAGCTCTTAAATACAATATAAATCAGTCATGATATTGAATTAGTATTACCCTAGAATATTATTTATAGATCTAGAGATTATCTTTCGATTCAGTCTATGACTTGATTTGCACATTTCATTCTAAAGTTAAATGTTACCATCTAAAAAAAAAAAATACTAATTGTATAAATTGTTAGCTTGATAAATATTGTTGGCTTATTTCCTAACAACTTAAATTCTTGGGGTCCAATTGTTGTCTATAATGGTATCAGAGCTCTAATTGCAGGAGGTATTGAGTTTGAAACTTCTTATCATGGAAGGAAAAGGATAAAAGGAGATGAGGGGAAGAAATAAAATAATTTACAGATAAAATCACAAGTGAACTAATCATACACACAGCACAAGAAATATAAATTAAGTTCCAAAATCAGACCACTCTTCTGGAAAAAGGTAATAAAATACAAGAAACCACAAATAATTTAAAAGTCTACCTTTTCAAGTCTGTGCAAAAGATGTGTCTTAAACTGACGAACACCTCGTCCACTTGATGTTGGATCCTTTTTGTGCGCCTTTTCAAATCCATGGAAGCGGCCTAATAGCACAAAATATATCAACCTAAGCGACGACAACATTTACTGAACTAAACAGGAACACGTGATGCAAAGAACTGTTAGATTCTATCCGTATAGGAAATAGAGATTAGGTGAAAATCTTCTCAATGAGAAATAAAAGTCTTGTTAAGATTCGGTCAAATTTTCTGTCTTATTTGTTCTATGTATAACATTTATCAACCACATTTTCCACCCCCTTCTCCTTTATATTAAACATATGAAACTAAGCCGGGATCACTACCATTCTTTTAATTTGAAAATAATGAACGCTGAATTTGACAACTTGATATTATGCATAAAAAACTGAACTTATAAAATTCATACAAAAGAATTGAACTTTCTTTTTGTAATTAGGTCCAAACAGTATTTTAGTTGAGCCGGCCACCACATATATTCAACATAATCAGAATCACAAACACCATGTATTACTATTCTAACAACATCAAGCAATGTGCTTTAATAATAATGAATTGCAAAATAATACAACAAAAGCACATACAGAGGTAGGCAACCCTGGGGTTTTCCTTCTCAATCTCATTGGCGACACGAAAAATGGGAGCAATTGATGCAAGGCACGAGGGCACATCCAACTCCTCGTCCTCAGTCGGCAAGTCCAAAACCCTCGTGGACATTCTCGTAATTCGCCCCGATAACGACCTCGGCGGGTCCTGATTGCTCTTCGTCCCGCTGGAGCTCGCCATTTCCGAAAAGCACCACCAATACTCAGCCTCTCAGTTTCAGGTCTCACTGATTTCGATGTAGCTTGTTTGCAAATGAAAGAGATCATCTTTTTAGGTATTTGTACAGAGATAGAAAGAGAGAGTATAGATACTTTGGGAGAGATGTGGGGCAAGGGCAAGGCAAAGCAAAGTGGGTTTGCTCTCAAAGCAAGAAAGGAATTGGTGACGGAGTTTTGTTTTGTATGGTTTCAGACTCTTTTTGAGTGCTTTTGCTTTTCCATTTGATAAATTTTGATAAACAAATCTCAATCACCAGCGCAGAAGCGCTTTTTCTGTGTGGGTTTCCTTTTGGCTTCTTTATTTTTAAAATCAGCGGGAGCTTGCTTCCTACTGGAGCTTAACAACAGGGCGCGAACTGTGACTGCGCAAGCAAAGAAGATAGAAGGTGGGCTCCCATGAGCTGAGGGTGACACGTGGAATATGTCCAACTGTACGTAGTGGAGGAATTCTAGCACGTGGCTATACCAAACAAGAATTTCTCAACCTGAACAAGACCATAGAAATTATAAACATAGCTTTTTCACTTCACTTTCTTTTGTTCATGGAATGGTATTTGATGGGTTGATTATTGATTTTGGTTGATAAATGCTTTTTGGTTTCTCTTCTTTTAAGCAATTAGGAATAGAGTTTTTCTATTACCCCACACTTTTTTTTGTTCACCCCAATACTAAATTATTAAGCTTTTAAGTTTTATTATTGTGTAAAAAGACAAAAAAAGATCATCCAACTTAATACTTAACCCTAGTACATCTACACACACCCACACACCCCACCACTCTTCATATTGGCACATCACAACTAACCATGTGATATTGATGAGTTTGATGAGTTCGATGAGTTTGGTGTGGGGTGTGAGGTTGATGAGTTTTTTATTTATTTATTTTTTGTTAGATGTATATTTAAGGGTAGTTTAGGAAGATAGTGGGGTTTTCTAAGAAATTATGAAAATTTGAATTAGAAGTTGGGGTGAACTTAGAATATGGGGTGAACAAAGAGAAATGCGGAGTTTAAATAGAAAAACTCTTAGGAATATGGGATGAACCTTGGAATAGATCCGTAGGATGAGCTTTACCATTCAAGATCAAGAGTACTCCACAAGAATCGAACTTGTAATCTTTTTCGGATGGGTTTCCCACCAAAAGTTGATATGCCAAACTAAAGCAACGTTAAATCACAAAAGTCACTATTTTCACAGCTACCCATCATAGATTCTCAAGTTTCTTGTTCTTCAGTTAATAACCTAATAATATACGATTTGCTAATAAATATAAATCACGCAATTAATTCGTTCTGCTTCCTTCACCAATTCCCTGGCTGAATTCAGGATTTTTGAAACTGTGCAACTAAAAGAATGATATGTACATCAGTATGTAGTTAAAATATTTAATGAATCAAATCATGATCCAAAGGCATGCACCCGCAAGAGAGATAATTATCTGTTTGCAACACCCTCTGTATTTTTATATAATTTTTTCTCCTGGTTTCTGTACCAATAATCTATAATATTTTCGCCATAACATCGTCAAAAACACCCTAAACCCTAATATCGTCAAAAACACCCAGTTGAGAGGCATCTACATGTAAAAGGGTGTATACAGTAAGAATCCATTGGCAAAAGTGGATCGGCTAGCAGCATTTCTGGTGGAGAGGGTAGCAGCATTTCTGAAATGTAACTATGTACATGAACCAAATGCAAAAAGCGGCAGCATCCACATCCATGCATCTGCAGTATATGCTTGTATAGTTGAGAGGCATCCACATCCTCCATCTTCATTTGAATTTCACTGCGATGCATAAGTCTCAAATCATATGCATATGTGAGTCTGCATTTCCAACGTCTCTTCTCCCGAGACCAAAAGAAGTTTTAACTTCATAAGTTTTTCTTATATGGGACTTGCTCGTGATGCCTGCAATACAATCAAAAAGCCATCTGATGTCTCCTCTTGAAATGAACATAGTTTATAGCAAAAAGAGAAAGTGAAAAAACACAATTATGGAATTTGTCATTTCAGAAGTATGAAATAGAGTAGCAAAGGACCTGATTAGTTGAACTTGTTACTCTAGCCCAACGACGAGGACGCTGTGTGCCCACTGCAGCATAGCTGACAAAAGTAATTGTTCTTGATTGTTCCCTTTGGTGATTAGCGATTGAGGGTGGCAATTCTCTTACAATCCATAATACAGAAGTTGAGGGCACCAAAGATCCTGACATAGGATAGAAGGGGTGCGAGAAAACTCATGATATTCAATATGTGATGAACAAAATGCAGTATCCTTCCCATTCATGATGGGGAAAATTGAAAACAAAGCTCAGAAGGGAAGATAGAATTACCCATAAAATAGTACAGAATCAGAAAAACTAGTGCTTTTCCGCCATATGTTTTTTTCAGACTCCGCTGACAATATAGCTGGCAAAGAGCTTAAAGTGAGGTAAGCAAGAAAATACATAAGGTAAACTAAGGAAGGAATTGCACAAAGAGTAGTAAGGTCTCTAGCCAAAGACCGCTTACAGGAATATTTGTAAGAAGAGCTACCAATGCACTTGACGTAAAACATATAACAGAAGTAATTGCCAAACCAGCAACCTGTTTACAAAATTCCAAACTTACTAAATACAAACAGAAGTGTGCCAGTTTAGGCAGAAATTATAACATAACATTTTAAGTAAAGAAGTAGGCATTTTGCATTCAAAGAAGAAATTAGTAAGTGCACTTTGAAGAATTTGAATAATATTTTTATCAAATAGAAGAAATCATTTCTGTCAGTTTAATAATACCTTCCACATTTCGGATGAAGCTTTCTCAGACCGTACTTTCCTTAACTTACAAAATAGCAGGATGCCTGGAATTTTAGAACGAAAGAGTGAAGTTAAATTGCGGACAGCACATGAAAGAATTCAGTTAAACTTTATAAAGCCAATATCACTTTTCTGACAACAAAACCCAGTTAACCTTGCAACATCCAATATACCAAAACACATGAAGAGTTTTTGGAACAAACAAGTCAATCTTAAAATCCTTAAACATAAAACTTGGATAACAGGTTGAGTCTTACCCCTAACACCATTCCACCACAATGTCAGTAAGTGTTACCCTACAAAAATGGTTACAGGGTAATAGTAGCGAAACTAGAGGAAGAAGCTTAAGCCTATGCACTACCAAACAATGGAAATGATAATTCGATAGTATAAGATATGCCAAAACCACTTACTGGTCTTGAACAGAACAACATAAGAATAATAAATAAACAAAAAACACAGACCTTTAGTAATAAAAATAAATAAAGGGGGAAGAAAGTACAATTAAAATGGATGAAGATTAATCATATCTAACTGAAGACCCTCAAGCTAAAGCACATATTACAATCAATACAACACTGCCCTAAATCAAGAAGAACGACTCTAAAAACATAAAAATGTTTTACTACGAAGCCAATGAGAATTTAAAATTTTGATCATCATATCCACAACAAAGAAACTAGATTGACAAAACCCAAATGAAACTGATAATAAGAAGATAAATGTGGCATGACCCCCAAAAATAAATAAATGCATAATAACAAGTTGTCAGTGCTCTCACCATAGCAACCTAATGCTCCTCCTAATAAAAGAACTGTGAAAGCAAGAAAGTCTTCATATGCCTGTAAGATGGTTGCAGTTATTGGGCGATGATAATTGCCACATTTAAACGAATAGATACATAAGGACACATCATTAAGTGAACAATAAGAAAATATGATATGATGCAAACAAAATGTTCCAAAATTTAAAAAGGAAAACTAATGATTGGAATTTCAGGAAGTTTAAGCATACACAAAGTGCTGGTGTCTCACACGTGTACTAGATGTCTAGAACAACCAAGATAAGACTAATCTTCTATACACAAATAAGGGGATGGAAAAACACTTATCTCAACTAACGTTTATCTACACATGTTAGTAACAAATCAAGTAGACGAGACCAGCAATTTCCTCAAAAAACACTGATATTGACCTAGACCTTGATAACCAATCAATCTCCATAAGGAAATAAAAATGCCAGCTGCAGTTCAATTCTCCTGTATGAATTATCAAAATGCCAGATATGGACTGAACTGTGTTTTCTTCTAATTCTTTAAAACCTAATTTCCCGGTAGATGTCATGCCTAGTATAAGTTACCATGTTGCAAAATTTTCCTAAAGACTGTTAAGACAAAAGTTCATCTGATGCTAAAAAGGATAGAGTAGGAAAGACTGTACTCCATACCTGAGCCACTGCTGAAGAATCAATGGGATTCTTACCCACACCGATCCAGATTACCACAGCAAATGACATCATCAGAACAAGGACAAGCACAACAACCTAGTGGGAGAAACGGATGAAATTAGATGACAAGAAGAACGAGTGATGAAAATGTTTCAGTGAAAGTTACCCAACTTTTATACGACAAATTAAGGGCAATAACAAAACAAGTCTATTTCTCATACCGCAATCACAAATTTTTGGTGACTTCCAACATGAATGCTTTGGAATGAACAACAAATTCGATGACCATCTTTGTTTGATGAATTAGGTTTATTCTTTGAATTTTCCAACAAGGCCTGCTGCATGCTATCGTCCTCGTCATCCTCCTCGTCATCATTTGCCTGATGGCAAAGGTCGACCCTACAAAGTCATTGTCCATAACAGCATTTGTATACCTTATAATTATAAATTACACTGCAACTGTACAAATTTCTATTGTGCAGTCTTTAGATATTGTAATTGAACATATAAAAAATAAATCATGATGCTATGTTCTGTCTATTTTGCAACATTCTTCAAATAGAAAGTGGTATTTGAGTAATTGACTAACAGAAAAAAAAAAACCTTTTATTTTCTTTTTGTGTAATGTTAAATACAAACAATTATAAGTATTAATGTCAAGGAATTGTCACGATCGCAAGTACAACATTGAGTGTAGATGAAAAATGAATTGTATAAAAAAAAACATAGAAATTTCAAAAGGAAATCTAGCAAATGCCAAGTAAACATTAATCATAGAAATAAAGCTAAAAAGAAAAAAAATCAAAAGCATTTGAGAAAGATGGAATTGCATTATCAGAAGATGGGGAGGATAAAGTTCTTCAAATATCCTATTGGACACAGCAAACATAACCTTAACAAGATGCTTTCAACAGTTCAAAGGGTGAAAAGACATTGATCTAGTTAAGAGAAGTTGCTGTCATGCTTTTCAATCAACCAGACCATCTCTAAAATTTCAACATGAGGAAGCCTAATCTAGAATAAGAAAACTTACCAAAAGGACAGGAGTAGAAGAAAAGCTGCGAGAAACAGAATTTTGGGGTAGGCTGTAGCAATATTTTTCATCAATAAGATCACCAGTGACTACAAAGAAACTCTAGAAACAAACATTTGAAGCAGCTCGTCAATCAGCATAACTAAGTAAAATATACCCATTAGGATGAACCCGCAGACATTAGACCAGCAAAACCACTTCTTACAAGCTGCAACCAACGTAGATGTAAAATATATGAAGTAACCTGCCAAAAGAAGAAATTTGATGCTATAACTTGATGAAGTGCATAATACGACCAGACAATCTTTTTTGAGCTTTTATAATTGCTTAAGAGTGTCTAAGAATTGGTAGAGTGGAAAGAGGAAAAGATAGAAACTGTTTTGATGAATTGACGTTTTCAAACAGAAAATCAATGTAAACCTGCAGAAGACTTAGAAAATTTTATCAAAGAATATGATGAGAATGAAAGACGTAAGTAGTCAATGCTCATGCACTATTGTGTACATCAAGTTATAACATAAAGGACGTGTTTCCTTTTTATCAATGTAAATACACGGGAGAACTGATCTGATACAATTGGAACCCTTGTACACCCACTCTCTCAATACCCCAACTTTGCATTCTGGCTGACAAGCAGATATGAGTGATTTAAATTCACATTATGGTTAGTAATGCTTATTATTGTACCCGTTCAGTCGCATGATTAAACCAATCATTTAAGCTAAGCCAACCTGAAATTGTATGTAGCATATGACCATACGGAAAACTGAAGACAATGACTTAATTCAAAAGGCTTCCATAGTATGGCATAAAAAGTCTTGTAGCCTTTGCAATAGAGAAGTACTTTAAAATTCCACTACTCAGTTTAACTCAAATTAGAGTCAGAACCATTATTTGACTTTTATAAAAGAAAATTGATGACATGAACCACAAATCCTCAGCCTTACCCAAGTTGGAAGAGCCAATCATGAGGTGGAGTACCTGCCAATTAGTAATCATTTCAGTCAAATGGTCCCTATAAATAGTGAATGTACATACAACTGAAATGAATATTATAGAACTTTAAAGAATTACAAACCATTTTTCACATTCAACAAACGTAGACAGAGCCTAAGCATATTGCAATACAAATTGTAAGACTGATGGAAGCACAAAGTGGGGGGGAAGGATTCCATAGAATTTGCACATAATATATGACGTGAAGTTGCAAAAACCAATTTTCAAAACAGCATCCTTGCACATAAGTGCTCATAGCATTCCTACCACATACAGTAGGAAGTACAAACATCAGACAAGAACACGCTAGCTCTGCCTTCAATTACTAATAGAACAACTAATGATATTTTAAAAAATAAGCTTTAGAAGTAAGAGATGATGCCCCTTACTTTTTGGCGTGTCCATCCACTTTGTCGATTGCGCATGTGAATCCTGACCAGCTGGAAAAACAAAATGCTAGATGATTCCCAACTTGGGGAAAAGAGTAATTAAAAAAGATAAGTACTTGTAAAATATTTAACCAACAAGATAACAATACAAATCAAAGATACCAGTATCTATAGTGTAATTACAGTAACAAAATTTAGGCCCTTATACATGCGTAATTGGCTCTTAGAAACCATTGGAGAAGTCGGAATACTTGCAAAGATAAGGGGATAGTGATAATGGAAGTAATAAGAGAGAAATGGGGAGACATTCAGGATGTTTACTAGAGTTATTTATTTTACCCTTATTTTAACTTATAATCTGATATAAGGGCAGCAATGCACAAGCATTTTCTATCTTAATGTATGTGCCTAAATTATAATTTCAAAGGATCAAACTAACTGTAGAATTTCAATTTTTCCTCCACTTTCTCACCAACCAAACACAGCGTAAAACACAAAATACCAATTCAATCCAAATCATAATTCATGGAATAAACATGCATTATCCTTCTCACGTTTAACACATCAGTCAAAATTGAAAATCCCTCAAAATAGACCAACCCACATAATGAAATTCTTAACAGAGCTGAAAAGCACAAACAATACAGATGACAGAGGAAAGGGTGTTCAAACAAACCTGAGAAAACGCAATTACAGCAAGAACGCCATTGAAGAAGGCCAAAGCTATGTTGAAGACAAGCAAGTCCAAAGGAAAGCAATCACTTTTTTCCACTAGGAGCTCCAAGAACATCATCTTCTTCTTCACCTTTCCAGAAAGCAGAGGAAAAGAGAGACCTTTTTAGCTATTAACTCTCTCACTTTCTGTCTATCTAATCTTAGAAACAGAGAGCGATTAGAAAAACCAGCTTTGTAAGTATTTATATATATAGAAGGATCTTTAAGTGTACGGTCGGACGAGAACAACACAAAAAATTTAGCTTTGCCCACCCAAAAAAAATCACCCTTGTGGTTCTGTTTCTGTTTCTGTTGTTGTTTTTGTTGATTTTTGGGACTCTTTTGTAGCTTAATAATTTTGTTTTATTTTTGCTCTGAAGAAAAAACCATAATTATAAGATTTATGAGAAATGTGGAATTGCTAGAGAATATTAAATCTAGAAAGTTTAATAAGGTTTTAGAATTTAATGAAAATATTAAGTATTTAAAAGTACTTTTCTATTAATAAAAAAAATTATCTAAAATATCACTAGACTAGTGACAAATACTTTAGAATATTAAGGGATATTTAGTTTCATGTTATAAACACTATTTTCCAAAATTTCAGTGTCTGCATACGTGTAACTCGACCTTGTTGTGATCTAAGTCCTAATTAATAATTTAAAGATATTTATGATGCATAATTGGAAAATTCGAAGTCTTTTCAACCATATTTGCGTTAATGGGTAACATTTTTTTTTTAGCACCTATCATATTGAGAGGTCAATAATATATTAAACTTACACATATTAAACGAATGTTACCAGAACTTTTAATGAACGAACAATTGTTCTAAATCAGTACATAATGTATCTTTGCAATGGGTAACATTATTTATATCATCTCAATTGTTTTTCAAAAGAGTTTATATCATCTTATATCTTTCCTCCCCGGAGGCGCATTCACGCTTCCTTTCTTTGGCAATGGTCATGATTCATGGCCATTTCATAATGGCTGGGGTTTGACAACAAATAAATATTTTTTTAAAAGTTAAAATAATATATTTATAAATAAATAATAATAATAATAAAAAGGGTGATGTGTAAATTTGGGTTTGAACACAATAAGTAAAAAAAGTTGGAATGTCTATCTTCCCTTCCCCCATCTGCCACGTCACACAATCGGGTCAAAAACTTGCTAAATATCTAAGGGAGTGTGACGTTTTGTGGGACAATTGGACGCGGCGTCCATGTTAAATAACCAGACAAGAGCTCTACACCGCCGAAGGGATTCTGTGACCCATGCGACTCTATTGGGCCAAAGAGGCAAATTCTACCCACAAGAATTCTCGGATGTGGTTTTGTCGGACCACAGATATACATTGTGTCCTGTTTTGTGTAGGTGACTGCTAATGGTTCTAAATTGTCCACACACCAAGGTTCCTTATCTCCCTCTTCTTCTTCTATATACCTCCCTTGAAGAACAAAATTAGCTGTTTCAAATACCGTTGATTCTTCTTGATTATTCACTGTGGAGTACCCGTATATGTCTATGAAGTTGTGTGCTTTGTTGATACGGATCAGGTATTGAAATTAGAGGATATTGTTATTTGTTAAAAGCGACTATAAACTAGAATGACGTAAAAAAAATTTCTCAAAACGTAGCATTAAAAGAATTATGACGATATGAAAGGCGAGAGCCAATCAAGAGGGTTGATTAATTCAAGATGAACAATTTATACTTACATATCATGGAATAGAAATGAACTATATATATTCCTATTAGGCTAATCAAAATTCTAAGTGTGATTTAGACTTCATTCAGTTCACTCACTTTATCCCCAATCTTATCCTAAAAACTTGTTCAAGATGTTGCCAAGCACTACAGATTGTCTCCACAATCAAGATGATATGATCGAAACAAGACATATTTGATGTCCTTTTACATAAATGGTCAACCCATGCAATAATCATAGTGGCATACAAGTTATAGAAAATTATATGTAAGATCTCCGTCCTTTGTTAATGATGAATTTTGTGTGTCTATGTGTTAATAATGTATCGGCACGTTTTGCTTGTGATAGATTATCAACAATAATATCGACCCCTTACCGATAAAATCCAATAAGATCTAGTCAATTGATTTGGTTAATTGACAAACCAGGAAGGAATTGCATAAATCTGCCTTCTTGGAGATACTTCTAGGTAAACAAACAATGTTGCCATATTAATTCTATATACGTATTCTATTGAGAATCTCATGTAATAATAAAGAGGAATGCTAGTGTGCTAGCTACATACAAAAAGAAAATCAGATCTAATAAAATCATGTTCACCCTTCCAAATTCCAATAAAATGCCCTGCTGCCCAGATAGATGAGGTAGAGTTTCATCATCGTAATTCTTCTTCTGGAGAATCCATAAGTAGCCCGTGCTTCTCAAAAAAGCAACTTTG
Organism: Prunus mume; assembly: GCF_029339155.1. Classification (NCBI taxonomy): domain Eukaryota; kingdom Viridiplantae; phylum Streptophyta; class Magnoliopsida; order Rosales; family Rosaceae; genus Prunus; species Prunus mume. The sequence goes on along the minus strand of NC_142701.1, from coordinate 25,319,711 downwards.
AAATAACTGTAAGAAGGTTTATTACATTAAACCTACTAAAGTGATCTTCTAATCAACTTAGGATTACAAAGACTTATTGTTTATTAGGAACTCAAAACCTATCTCAATTAGGCAAGCCTCAAACAGTGTTCAATAAGGATAATAAAGGCTTAAGGGTTCCTAGTTCTACAAGGATTGAAATGGATTAATCCTATAGCATGAAGGATATCTCTAAGTGTTTCTTGATGGGCAAGACACTTAGAGATGCATATAAATAGAAGGCTCCTCCTAGAAAAACACAACATGAAATTCACCCATCGAATAGCTATAAGGGGATTCTCGTCATAAATAACTTTGTTTTTAAACAGTTATGGCTTTAAGGAATTAACATGAGTGCGAAAATTGAGAATAAATAACACAGTTATAAAGTATGAACATGATAAATGTATGAACTTTATCATGTTCTTAAAGTTTTCTACATTGGTTCTTGTGTCGTGATTGAGTAAGCCAAGCGACTCAACCATTATGATCACTATATTCAAGGTTTATGAATTTGCACCATGATGCAAAACATGTCGAAAGGCTTTGTCCAGATGTGATATGTCTTGCATCATGGTGGATCTATGGAACATGGATAGATATGGATTAGTGAAAGGTTTTCTTGTCTAAAGATGTAGAAGATCTGCCAAATTCTAAATAAGCATGCTTGAATCATTGTCCAAAGATGTGATTAAGTATGTTTGATTAAAGTTAAATTTATATATAAAGTGCTTATCTTGTTTTAAACATACTCAGTCAATCATAACTGATTGAACTCTCATCAAATTATAAGATGGAGAGAAGATGAAATTGCTAATTATGAGATGGTTCTTCTGATGAAGCTCTAATTGATGCATCTTCTAAGACTAAATATGCAAAGTGGATTAAGGCCAACAAAATGCAATCGATCATGAGGAGGTCTATTTCAAAGCTATTCATGGAAGCTATTCACTTCCAAGGATCCAAGAAAGCTGAAATTGGTACACTCAACATAAGAACTCATATTCAACATGGTTGAGATAGGAAACTCTAAAAGTCCATGTGGATGAAACCATGATGGTGCACTTTGCTATTAATTCTCTACCTAGATTTTTAGAAATTACTTATATTGCTCAGATGAGATATAATTTGATAGGTATATGTGTGCAGGAAGAACAAAGTTCAGAAAGGACAAAGGAAAAGAACAAGTGTATTTGGTGCAGGATACTAAGTTTAAACCAAAGAATGGACCAAAAACAAGTAAAAAAGGAAAGATGAGTGCAAAGGGCACGGGTGTTTGAAGTGTTTCTATTTGGACATTTAAAGAGATTGCAGAAGATCAATGGTTGGACAAACAAAAGGGAAAAGGGATTCAAAACAAAGAGGGTGCCAAACAAGGATGACTTGAAGGTGTTCGTGGGAAATGGAGAAAGAGTTAGAGTAGATTTTGTTGGTTTAGCTAGTCTTGAGTTGGAGTCAGGTTTTATTTTGGAATTAGTTGATGTCGTTTATGTTCCTTCTATGACAAGGAATTTGTTATCAGTTAGCAAGCTTGTAAAATCAAATTTTTTGAATCTATGAATGAGTCATTAAAGATTGTTCAAACCTTGGTAGTTTTGAAGGGTGGGCAAAGAACTAGAGTTTTCAATCCAGTTATGTGTTTTGCATTCATGTATGTGATTATAAAAGTCTTGGATGTTATATATCCATGTACTTGATAGTCCTTTATGAATTTTTCAAAATGGATAAATTTTGAGTTCCACATGGCCATTAAGTAATGAACAATAAGTCTAAATTGATTATTTGATCAAGTGGGAGAATGTAAGAAGGTTTATTACATTAAACCTACTAAAGTGATCTTCTAATCAACTAGGATTACAAAGACTTATTGTTTATTAGAACTCAAAACCTATCTCAATTAGGCAAGCCTCAAACAGTGTTCAATAAGGATAATAAAGGCTGGGTTCCTAGTTCTACAAGGATTGAAATGGATTAATCCTATAGCATGAAGGATATCTCTAAGTGTTTCTTGATGGGCAAGACACTTAGAGATGCATATAAATAGAAGGCTCCCTCCTCACCCATCGAGTTATAGCTATAAGGATTTGTTCTAAAAGCCCTAGAGAAAAGAAAGAGAAAAACACTTGCAATTGGATGATGAGAGAAACTAGAAACAGGGTCTTCAAATTAACTTTGTTTTCAGCAGCTGAGTTTGCCTTAAATGAAGCTTTACTGGCTTTTAAATAAATAAATAAATATATATATATATATATATGTCAATGGAATGAGAGCTTGCAACTTCTGATTTTGCCAAATTAACTTTAACTTCTTGCTGCAGGTTATCTTATTAATGCTCTCAGTTTCACTGCCAAAATAACAAATGGCTAGGCAAGTTTTCAAATCTGAAAATTGCTTGGATTTGAGAAGTAAATTGTGTCTATTTTCTCCAGAAAGTGACGGTAGATATGAAAGTGGTAGGAAAATTAACTTTGTGTATACGACTAAAATGATTTTTTTTTTAATATAATAGAGGTTGAAACTCAGTAAACTCAAAGTAATAAAGTGAAAATTTCCAAAATAATAATTATTATTATGTGAAAAAAAAAACACAGACACGCATAAGTGGCCAACCCAATTATGAGGCTGTCTCCTCCAAGTTACTATTCTTTTTAGACTATCTGGACAACCGTCCTACACAAAGTGCTCATTAGACGGACGTTGCTCCACCCCCCACGTTGGAGACTTTGGAAAAACATAAAGGATAGAGAAATTTTGTAAAATAAGCATAAATAAACAAAATTACCCTTATTTATTTTTGGATTTCATATGGAATCCTTTACATTTGCATATCTTTGATTTGAAAGTTGAGAGGTTTTTTTGTCTTTTTCTAAAAAGCTTTGGCTTTTTTCAAAAGTGAAATTTTTTTTTATAGCTAAAACCTAAATTTACTAATAATTTCTAAAGCTTCCTCAGAGTTCTCTGTCTCTCTATATTTATATTATATAGTATCTATAAAATCAGAGATATTGGGATGCATCCTCTTTAAGTTAAGAATCTAAATCAAGTTCAAAATCATATATTATAGGGAAAATATATATATATATTTTATTTTAAATCCCTAAGTTCTAAAAGGGAAATATGTCAATAATTTCAATTTGTTAAATGCAAAAAGCTTTCGCGTATAATGTTCGTATACGCATGCCCGTGTTTCTAAGATTTCCTTGTCACACTTGCTTACTTTTATGAAGAAGAACTCATATCTCCCGGTTTCATACACAATTTGTATAAAACCGGCATGAGCTAAAAAGTATAAAATTAAAGAAGAAAATGAAAGCATTGTTTAACATTGAAAAGCCAACAAGCCGTGCATGTGTATATGATGAACTGGACCCTGCGGTAGGATCCAATAATATTGTTTGAACTGTTCTAACAAACTAGCCGTTAAATATAAGCTTGCCAACTGGACCACATCTGCCTACACCATACCAAACCGTTATCAGAAGATGAATGAAACTACCAAATGTCGAATTTGTCCTTTCCAGTGCATTTTTTATGTGCCGTTACAGAAAGAGAGAAATGATGAGAAGACTCCGTTAAGAAGATGCCAATCAAAAGCAGTGCAAACCAAGCAAGCATATAATCCTGTATGATTATGAATGGCAACAGACTGTGATCCTTATTTATTACTATCATTGTTCCTTGTTCTTGGTTCATATGTTTTTATTATTTTTTTTTATAAGCGAACTTTTTTATTTTCTTTGTATATCACCGACTGGATTCACGTAATTTTTTTCTTCCTCTTTCGTCTTTATCAATTGAGCTTATAGGCTGTCAAGTGTATGTATTCCTAACATTAGGGGGGGGAAAGAATTAGATGGGAAGGTAGAATATATTCTATTGTAAGGATCAAGCTTTTTGTAAAGGCGATACTTGAATGATAACTTAAAAAATGAATGGTTCGGTCAGATTATGAGATTATATTGTGTAATATATTCAAACAAATAATTAGTGATATATAAACTTACTAACTAATTAGCGCTTGAGAATACATCAGCCTCCATAACCAAAAAAAAATTGAAACCAAATCTACATATGACCTTTAGAAGCGAACCCAATCGCCATGATATATATTTGCATGACGTCTTCGTTGGTGTTATAAGAAATTTGAACAAAAATTAATTAAAAACTAGTCCATAAACAGTGTATCGGTTAACATTTTCCTACTAGAATTATTATGATAATGATACTGTCTTGCTGTAAACTAGTCCTTTTAAAATTAGAATATTCGGCCACTAAGCTTAGGGTGCTTTACCAATTATTAAGTTCCAGAAATACCCTCCGGTGAGACCTCAAATTCCATTGATCACTCTGGCCAGCAGGCCCAGCACCAGCTGCAACCACCAACACCTTCTTTTCTTTTTGAAGAAACCAAAGCTCTGCCTCTAACCCTCCCCTCCATTTCTATATATACCACCAGCTCACACTTCTCCCTCTCAGCATACCCATTGCATAAAATACGACAACGTTTTAGAGAGAGAGAGAGTTTGTGCATATTGTGATGGAAAATAAGTCGGAGAAGAACTCAAAGAAGGAGAAGGCCGTTTGGTCGTTAAAGAAGGTGATTAGCAAAGAGCTGTGGCCAAGGAAATTCTCAGTGTTCAAATGGAAGCGTCTGGATTTTCAGACGACCATCGTAGACGACGTCGTCTTCAAGGTTCTCTCTGCTGTGGAGGTCGTCGTTCTGGTCTCCACGCTCTGCTTCTTCTACCTTTGCTGTGGTTGCCACATCTGACTGACGTCATCCATTCATTCTAATTAGTAATTAGTTTCTTAATTTCATCTTTTAATTTGTATAATTGGGTATTAATTTGATAGGTTTTCGCTTTTGTTGCCGAAAGTTGGGCATAAAGTAAGAGCATGTAAACTAGATAGTTTTATTTTTGGTCCTTGAGAATTCATTTGTGTAGCGGTCCATTTTCATTTGGAAAATAATGAAGTGATGAACTCCGTTATGATACATGGGGTGTGTGTGCATTTATTTTATTTTTTCAAGCTTACTCACTTTACTTCAATTTTTCCAGTTTCTACAAAGTTATCCCATTATTAAAAAAAAAAGTTATAAGAAAATTAGAGTTGGGAGATATCAGTATGAGCTTTGATTTATTTTTTGAATTTTTTAATTTTTTTAATTTTTATGTTTTGCTCAAATTAATTACATAAAACCTAGATACCAATTAAACTATCAACAACAATTTGCCAATTTGCAAATGGGAATTTGCAAATAATTATGGGTGCATTAGACAATGTTTTTTTTTTCAATACCCATAAAAATTGCTTCATATATTTGTTTTTGACAATGACGATATTCTAAACTACTCTAATGTACGGGGAGGAAATAACTCAGGTGCAAGGGGCGGACATCTTAACCAATTGACTTGAGCTACAACTAAAAAAATGAAAAGAAGTTAAAGGCCTATTTGATAATCATCTAAAAGTTTTCATTTTTTGGGTTAGTAAATAGAGGAAAATGAGGGTGAGAATGGGAATGAGGATGAAATTGAGAGAGAGGATGAGAGAGGAAGAATGAGAGGGAGAAGTAATAAAGTGAAAACAATTGCAAATAGATTTTAGTTTTAGTTTACACATTTGATACTCCTCCCTCTTATCATCCCCTCTCATCTTCCGTCTCAATCCCATCTTCGTTCTCATTCTCCATATTTTTCCTCTTACTAAAATTGAAATAGTTATCAAACGGGCTATAAGTTAAAGGCTTGGGCGAAGCAGGTTTAAAGAAAAAATAAAAAGAATTTGGGCTGAGCTAGATTTGGGCTAATGATATTAACCCAACAGCCAACTGAAACAATAAAAAAGAAAAGAAAAAAGAAAAAAAGAGAAAGCCAAGCCAACAGCCAACGGAGGCAAATACAGTTGCAGCAAAGCAAAGGGGGCCGCGGGTAGTAAAATAGCAACAGTCTACACAAGGAGAGAGACTCCAGAGAGTCGAAAATGGCTTCTCCGTCTCCAGTCTCCTCAAGCGCTTCCCCACTGCAACGCCTCTCCACCTTCAAAATCTCCACCCCAACCTCCACCGCAACCCCAACCACCGCCACTGCATCCCCCCTTGACACATTGGCCTCGGACCCCATCTTCTCCGTCTTCCTCTCCTCCTCCTTCTCCTCCACCGACTTCTCCTCCGCCGCCCTCACCTCCGGCTCCCCTGCCTCCACCGCTGAGAAGCTCCAGAACGCCATCCGCCTCCTCGAGTCCCAGCTCCGCTCCGAGGTCCTCTCCCGCCACGACCACCTACTCTCCCAGCTCTCCTCCCTCCACCACGCCGACCATGCCCTCTCCACCGTCCGATCCTCCGTCCTCTCCCTCCAGTCCTCCCTCCGCCGCACCCGATCCGAGCTCTCCGACCCCCTTACCTCCATCCGCACCCTTACCGCCCAGCTCCAGAACCTCCACACCTCCTCCGACCTTCTCCACCACTCCATCAGAGCGCTTCGTCTCTCCAGTAAGCTCCGCTCTCTGGCGTCGGACGACCCCGAACGCCTGGATCTGGCCAAGGCTGCTCAGCTACATTGCGAGATCTTGGCACTCTACAATGAATATGACCTCGCCGGCATTGACGTAGTCGATGACGAGCTCGAATGGGTCAGAGAGACCGGAGACAAGTTGCGCAATGAGGCGATGCGGGTTTTGGAGAGGGGGATGGAGGGTTTGAACCAGGCCGAGGTGGGTACTGGGTTGCAGGTGTTTTACAATTTGGGGGAGCTGAGACAGGCTATCGATCAGTTGATTAACAAGTATAAGGGTATGGGGGTAAAGAGTGTGAGTGTGGCATTGGATATGAAGGTCATTTCCGGGTCGGGGGGAGGCGGGTTTGGGCCGGGTGGGATCAGAGGGGGCGGTGGGACGCCGCAGATTGGGGGCGGGGCCAAGTCGAGGGAGGCGATTTGGCAGAAGATTGGGAGTTTTATGGATCAACTGCATTCAATCATGGTAGCAGTGTGGCACTTGCAGAGAGTGTTGTCTAAGAAGCGTGATCCGTTTACTCATGTGTTGCTGCTGGATGAGGTTATTCAGGTGAGAGGGTTTGTTCAATTGGATTTGCTTTTCAGTTGTTCTGATTATTTGATGTGTATGAATGGTACAGAGCATGAATGTTACTTATGTTATCAGGTCTCTGCTACTAGCCTACTTTCTCTATTAGTTGATGGATATATGAAAACCATTTTAATGTATTTGTTGAAGTATTAGTTGGTAACCTGGACTTGGTTCAAACGAAACCCTTTAACGGGCTGTTCCTAAGAAGATGATATATCTTATGCTGACCGTGCTGAAGTCTGACCAGTCATTAAATGTCTTTTGTTCTAAGTTGGTTCTTCTTCCTTTTTGGATATCTCTAACAATTCCTGTCAATGTGCACCATGTACCCGTGATCTGCTGCAGTTTGTGTCTATTTACTTTGAATTTTTGTTTACAAAGAGATCATTAATTTTTCTGTGTATGATGAATGATTTGCACTATCTACCGATCAGCCGCCTAGAATATTTGCATAAACTTTTTAATCTTTCTACTGGTTGACTTGCAGTTCCATTCTGGCTTGCATCACTTCATTCCAACAATTTTCCTGCTTGATTGCTAATATTCTTGGTAATGATTGTTTCTTCTCATCTTGTCTAAAATCAATAACTTTTGCTTACTTTATCTGTTGCTTAGGAAGGTGAGCCCATAATAACAGATAGAGTGTGGGAGGCCCTTGTAAAGGCTTTTGCCAACCAAATGAAGTCTGCTTTCACTGCATCAAGTTTTGTTAAAGAGGTATTCACTATGGGGTATCCAAAGCTTTTCTCAATGATAGATAATCTTCTTGAAAGAATTGCACGTGACACAGACGTCAAAGGGGTTTTACCAGCTATTACTTCAGAGGGAAAGGAACAACTGGTGTCAGCTGTTGAAATATTCCAGACATCATTCTTGGCACACTGCTTGGGCCGTCTGTCAGACCTTGTGAATACTGTATTTCCAGTGTCCAGCCGTGGAAGTGTGCCCTCTAAAGAACATATCTCAAGAATCATAACACGGATTCAAGAAGAAATAGAAGCTGTTCAGTTGGATGGGCGATTGACTCTTCTTGTATTGCGTGAAATTGGCAAGGTTCTTCTCCTGCTTGCTGAACGGGCTGAATACCAGGTAATCTTTTAGTTATCTTGCATAATCAAATATTACCAATGCAGGCAAATGATCCTAGTCTTGTTTTGGCCAATATGTAAGACGTCGAAAGTTAGATGTAATGAACTCATTGTAGTTGCTGCATAACCACAACAAGTTAATGTTCACAGTCTGTTTATTTCATGGTCCAAACTGTTTCACTTGCTCTTTTGGTAATTGAATGAGACTGATTGAAATTTGGAATCACGTACTATCTTATGGAGGATTATTCATTTGCACACAGAGAAGAATGTTGCTGCTGACTATTTGGTTAAGTTAGGCCTTAACTCTGTTTTGGGTTTTCATGAGCGCCTAGAGCCTCCTGATGGGTTGTTGACTAATCTTGGTGATGATTGGGCTGGTATTTCCAGACCCAGCTGATTGTTGTATAGTTTTTCTTTTCTGTTTTTGGGTTTTGGCCCCATGTAACCCAAACAAAAAAAGAAAAAGAAAAAGTTAAGGATATCAAGTTCTTTTCAAAGGGTATACCCCCACCTGTACTTTAATTGAGCTATCAGACTGCATGTGAAAGATGTTTGTATATTATAGAAACTTATGCTGAGCCTTTTATTTCGACAAGTGATTTTTAGCCCATGTTTGAAGTTTTCTCATTTTGTAAATACATCCCAATGGCAGATATCAACTGGTCCCGAAGCACGTCAAGTCAGTGGTCCTGCAACTCCGGCACAACTCAAGAACTTCATTTTATGTCAGCATCTCCAAGAAATTCATACACGCGTATCATCTATAATTACAGGACTGCCCGCTATTGCTGCAGATGTATTGTCTCCCTCATTAGGTGCAATATATGGGGTTGCATGTGACTCAGTGACGACCTTATTTCAAGCGATGCTTGACCGTCTTGAGTCCTGCATCTTGCAAATTCATGAGCAGAAATTTGGTGTGCTAGGCATGGATGCTGCTATGGACAACAATGCGTCACCTTACATGGAGGAGTTGCAGAAGTGCATTCTTCACTTCCGGAGCGAGTTCCTGTCTAGGCTGTTGCCTTCAAAAACTGCAACTGCCGGAGCAGAGACCATATGCACTAGGCTTGTTAGGAGCATGGCTGCACGGGTTTTAATATTCTTTATCAGGCATGCTTCTCTTGTCAGACCCCTTTCAGAATCAGGGAAGCTAAGGATGGCTAGGGACATGGCTGAGCTTGAATTAGCTGTAGGTCAAAATTTGTTCCCAGTAGAGCAACTTGGTGCACCATACAGAGCCCTTCGCGCATTTCGACCCCTTATTTTCTTGGAGACATCCCAACTTGGAGGATCTCCTCTTCTTCAAGATCTACCACCAAGCGTCATACTTCACCATCTTTACTCCCGAGGTCCCGATGAATTGCAGTCTCCACTGCAAAGGAACAAACTTACACCTCTGCAGTACTCATTGTGGCTAGATTCTCAAGGAGAGGATCAAGTCTGGAAGGGTATCAAAGCAACACTAGATGACTATGCCACACATGTGAGGGCCCGAGGAGATAAAGAGTTCAGCCCTGTCTATCCTCTAATGATTCGACTAGGATCATCTTTGACAGAAAATGCTCCTGCAACCCAAAAGCCTTGATGTCCAGTATACCTCATGTAAGGTACAAAGATATTTGCTTTTTCTTTTGACTTTTCCCCCTAGAGTTACGCATTTTAGCTGAACTTTTTGTTATTCTTCAGGATTTAGGTCTATACTCAACATTTTTGATAGGTTAATGTGGGGTTAGCAGCTGATCAACTCTGCAGGACAGCAGCAGCACTCCAGTTCATTATAATTTGGTTTTGTATCCATTCTTTCTCCTTCTCACCCTTCTATTTGTGGTGATATTGTTCTCTCTTTCATGTAAATTAAATAGATACACATAGTAAATTGTACCGTGACATTTTGCTCTCACATCGTATGAACCTTTAGTTTCTTCAATACATTTTTACACAATTTTTGGTGGCGATTTCACGTACTGTTAATCTACATATGTGTGTCATCCTTTCTTTGCACTTACCCTTGGAACTCTGGTATTTAGAGGATCTCAAGTAAATACATCAGGAACATAGCCTTTTATCATTTAAAGGAGGCCTAAGGATTGAAAGATAAAAGGATGAAAGTCGAACTTCTGTCATGTAGAGATAAGCGCTCTATCTTTGCAGTTATAAGTTCCCATAGTGAGGGATGACTTTTGTCAATCGTTACGTTCTTGACACTACTCAGGGAACCTAATACAAACACTAGGTGGTTTGGCAAGGTCAGGTGATGACTTCGCATCCACGTTTTGGTGGTGAGACATTTCACTATGCCAAGAAATGTATTTTAGCTAAAAACTATTCTTTATTGGTTAGATTAATTAGAATCATTACACAGCTTCAAACAAAAGCATTTATTCAAACTTGGCGAATTGCTTTTGATCAGGGTTAATGGTATAAGAAAATATGAGACGTGGTTAGTTAGAATAACAGAAAGCTGCTCAAGTCCATCAGCAGCAGTCAAGATGAGGAGAGGCTTCAAAACAAATTAATTAATTAATTAATTAAACATGATTAGTTTGTTATCAACTTCACTTATCTGCAGTGCCAATGTGGCACACAGTGATTTGCAACAGGCTGGAGCCAAATATGTAGACAGCCAGCGCCAAAATTCAAGATTTTTGATATGACATGGGATGTGGACATGGAGGCTACACCATTCACACCATCCCTACATTGATGTGGTGATGTCTTTCAATTTCCATTTCAACCTTATAAAATAAACAGAAAATTCAGGTCAAATCACATTTTCTTTTCGTCCTCGTAGCTTCGCTTGTTTTTCACTTTTGTCTTCGTGATTTCAATTTTGATGATTTGTGTTCATAATGTTGTTTAGTTAGCAATTAAGTCTTGCAAGTCTAACAATATTTAGAAAAATAGATAAGATTCTCATGTTTTAGAGAATGTCGTAACATGTGGTTGTTCCATATTGCCATATCGAATTTCATCTATAAATATGATGAAATTTATGATTTGTACTTGATTGCTGACCAAACCAAACTATAAAACTAAACTTGTCAAAATCAAAATAATAAGAACCAAAATGAAAAATGAATCAAACTACGGGGACTAAAAAAATATAATTTGGTTAAAATTTCTACTACATTTCCTGTTTCTTCTAAAACACAATTCACTAATTTTTATATATAATTATATTGAATAGTTAGCTGCGTGCCATGAATGCTCTTCTACCCCATTATGGCATACAGTGTTATATATTATCTTAAAACTTATCTTAATACCAAAAAATCATCCTCTTGAATTGACCAATGTCTACATCGTCCCATGTAAATACAAACCCTAGCATTTTCTTTGATGGGTCATACTGAGAGAGAGAGAGAGAGAGAGAGAGAGAGAGAGAGAGAGATGTGTGATTTTGGGTTGGTGTATAATGTATAGGGAAGGATTCCTATTATGAAGCTTTCAATTTTGCATTTTAAAAATAGAAGAACGAAGAAAAAGAAACAATATCATTTTCAGCATCTTTATGTCTCTGTGTCCTTTTCTGTTTTCACCACCTTCAAAACTCAGCTCCTTCAATAACCTTAATATTTATAGCTCTTGAATCCTCCGCATTAGCATCATAACAGCTCGGAGGTGATTCCTAGGGCGTCAAAATTGTATCAAAACTATGGGGAAGAAAGTAAGCCAAACATCACTGAAAATATCTAAGAAAGAGAAGAAAGAGTTTAACAGTTTGATAAGTCTTTGAGGCCTAAAGTCTACATCACTGACAGCTCAAGCTTCAAGAGGCTTGTGCAAGACCTCACTGGCAATGGAGCCTCAAATCCAAACACTTCTTCCTCCTCACTGCACCCTCAGAAAAAACACAACTTGGTTGATGAGGAGCAAATCCCAGTTGTACATATTGTTGATGATCAGGATCGGGAGGATCAAGGAGACACTGAAGGCAGTTTGGATGCGTCTATCGACACGTCCACGCTTGATGATTATTCCGAGTTGTGCAACCAAGTGTTTATGAGTGATCAAGAATTCAACCAGTTATGTTATCAGATATATTCAGATGATACAACAACAACAACAACAACAAATTATGAAGGTTCAACAGCAGACCAGTTATTGGTGGATGACATGTTACCTTTTCAAGATCTTGAGCCATGGCTTTTGGACACTGATCATCCTTATGATCCTTTTTTCAACAATGGTTTTGCTCAAATTGATCAGCAAGTCAGCATATACGACTACGAGCTATCGGGGCTACTATCATCGAATTAATTGTTTGTTGTGTGACCATCTGCTCTGTAATATTCTTCCTCTTGATGCTCTAAGTAGTAAGTACATATGTTCTTATATAGCAAAAGATGTGTGTATTCAATGTGTATTCTTTGTATAGAGAGCCCATTTTCCGCTTTTACAAGTTACTGTTTGTAATTTGTTCAATCTATATTTTGTATCCATCCATGCTCTAGGCTCCTTCAGATTACATGTATATATATCGAACTTACCTGAACTGGTGTATCCTGAGATTAATTGTTTCAATCAATCAGCATGCCCGAAATTTTGTGTGCTCGACATATAGATTGCTTACACATTTTTTTCACAATGACAAAAGAATCCATCTGCCAAGCATGATTAGTCTCATTTTCAGATGTTTCTATCTTAAGACAGTTGTTAAATACTGTGATCTTACAGCAGGGGGCCCTTTTGACTTTTAAATATTGTGAAGCATTATCAGCAAAGTCCTGAATTTAGAATGTGATTGGATCAATAAATGCACCGTGAGATTGCTTAGATTTTGTGGCCTAAGCAAGTTCAAGAAAAAAAGATTTTCTATAGAAACAAGCTGTTTTTAAAGTCCATTTTGTAGTGATGAGATTGAAGCAAAAGAGTTGAACACTGGAACTGGAAGCTGGAAATGTGAGAAAAACAAATGGGAACCTGAAGCAGGAATATTTTCCATAAATAACAGATATTATATGTTTCAAAACAATAGCAATTCTAGAAGCTTGGGGGGAAAGAAAAAGAGAAATTTTTATCTAATTGATGCAGAGCTAAACAGGAAGACTTGTGAATATAAGAGAGTGTGCACTCATTATAACATATTGCAGACAATAATTAGATAATTGGAACTAGATATAATTGCAGTTTCTTAGTCCTAAAGAACAGGAGAATCAACAAGCTCTGCTAGGTCATCTCTGTTAAGCCTATGTATAAATTTTTTCTCTTTATTACAAGGATCTAAACTGTCAAGCAATTCTTATTCAAATGATTAAGTATAGATTATGGAAAGGAATTTTTTTCCTGAATCAAAAAATCCCGAAAGCGAAACTCTTTTGGTTGTGTCCATCTCTACATTTCTGGGATCCGGTAGGCGGATGATGACATATGATATAATTTTATTACACATAAAAGAAACGTAACAATACATAGATATTACATATTTGGCCTGCATTAGCTAATATAATTCCAGCAAATAAAGAATTCCAAGGTTTCTAAATCAGATGGAAACAAGAATTCCAAGCACACAGGAAAGCAATTTTTGCTTTTCACCATCGGAGAAACCACTCCCCAATGATGCTCTGATGCGGTAAGCTTCTATATGTATTTGCATTCCCTTTTATACAGTATGAATGTACATACACTCCTATCCACATCAGTCTTACAAGTCTAAAACTAATGCAGCTCAGTGATCTTACAATCCAATTTGTGTGTCTGCGATCTTAAAATCTAAATTGTGTGCACGCACTCATTTACGAAGATAATTCTTCATTTCATTTTGACCGAAACAATGTTGATGCCACTCTATCTAAAAGTTGCGATCAGTGCATCTTCATGGAAGAATTCCTCAGGCTGTCGATAGTTTCATTGCAGTATTCGTTTGAACTATCTAATTTTTGGTCTACTTGGTTGAGCTATCTTATAAGGTTCAATTGTACAATGAGTGATTGGATATAGAAAATGCAATGAGGGATTGCTATAATATTTTGTTTGTGTAAGCAAGTTGAAGAAAACAGATTTTAGCGTAGTTCAGGCATATCCTCTTTCAAGTCCTCCCAATCTACCTCAAGCCTCACGAGACACAAACACAGACCTTAAAGCTTCCAGGAAGCAGTCTGGGATTAAACCAGTTGGGCATAGTTTTATGAAGGTAATTCCTAAGATGCAGCTCTTGGAGTGTTGGAACTTGGAAGGAGGAGTCAGGTTGTCTAGCATTTTGAAAACATCGCTCTTTGTACAACCTTCCGCGTCGATAACTAAAACCTTGATCCCTTTAAGCTGACATAGGACATCAAGTGCATTGTCTGAGATTACTGTGGTATCACTTATACGTATTTGTAGTTCTCTTATGGTGGTCAGTTCCTTAATCTTAAGAAGAGAGGCACATAGCTTTCTAAGATGACTCACAACGAATCCATAGAGTTCTTGAAGATACGAAAGCCTTCTTAATCCCCAAGGCCAGTACTTGATGGGGCACTTGTCTAGGTCCAGGATGATCAGCATCTTCAAATTAGTGATTGATGGGTGTAGTTTCACTAGATTGAAGCACCCATTTAAAACCAACACTTGGAGGTTGCGGAGTTTATTAATTGAAGATGGCACTTCTCTTATCTCACACGTATAGAGACTCTCCCATCAAAGCCTCAACACTGCACAATTTCAACTAGGCACCTGCTGATTAGTTCTAGAGCTGTTTTTGAGTCCTTGCCCTGGACCAGGCCCTCTCCAATCCACCAGAGGATTAACTTATCGGCATTTATCTCAAAGTCTTGAGGATATATGGAGAAACACAACAGGCAGTGCTAAGGAGAAGGCAGGAGTTCATCATAGCTCAATCGCAGGGAAGCCATAGCTGAAACCAGTCTTTCCCTCAGTTGTAAAAGTATGAAAAGTTTCCAGAATGTACCACTCGGAAATGGAGTTTCTCTTTGACTACAGTATGGCCTCTCTCTCTCTCTCTCTCCATTATTTTCAAATACTAAACAAACCCACATCATCCCCAATCTAACATTTTCCATCAAACCCACAAATAAAAACAAATCCAACTTCAAAATTATAAAAAGATGGTATCTATTGGCCCAAACACGACCTCCTTCGAAGTGATAGAGAGTGAGAGTGTTGCAGAGAGAGGGAAGGGAACCGAGAGAGAGTTGGTGGTGTGAGATGGGGGGGTTTGATGTGATAGAAGAAGGAGAAGAAGGAGAAGAAAAAGAAGAGGAAGAAGCAGCAGCAACAGTCAATGATGACGATCACATTGGGGGTTTGGGCTATGTTTGAGGGTATGGCCCACACTTGGTGATGGCCTAAGGTTCTTTAGGGCTTTGATTGCAACTGGGAGTCCACCACATCTCCCCTTAGGCTTGGGCCGGGTTTTACGGGCTTTTATAATTTTTCAGGCCGGGCTGAGGTTTCAAAGGTTCTGACCCAGGCCTGCCCATTGGGCCGGGCTTAGATGTGCCTCCATGGGCCTAAACGGGCCGGGCCGTTTTTTTACACAAAAAAAAAAAAAAAAAAAAATCTAAGTTTTTAAAAATATTTTTGTTACACATTTTTTGGGTCAACAGTAATGGATAAAGAGTAATCACTTAAACCAGTGGCGGAGCGGGATTGTGAGAATGAGGTTTTCTTAATAAGTTTTTCTATTTGAGCATTGCACTTCTCTTTGTTCACCCCATATTCTAAGTTCACCCTAACTTTTAATTCAAATTTTCACAATTTCTAAGAAAACCCCACTATCTTCCCAAACTATCCCTAAATACACACCCAGCAGAAAAAATATAAAATAAAAAATTCATCAACCTCACATCCCACACCCCACACCCCATAGCCCGCTATCTTGTCCCTCACCACTCTAAGTTTACCTCAACTTCACATTACTTAAAGAGATAAAAATATTGTTGTTAAATGTGTAGCAGCATTATTTTATTATTATGGGTTTAGGGTTTTAATGAAGATATTTGATTAATTTTGCTGTTCTTGTTATTGGGTTTTAATGATTTTGCTTGTAGGGTTCACTTATTGCTCCTGTTGGAAGCGATTTTTCTATCAGAAGATCAGTGTTCAAGGTGCGCCTTTCTTTTGTTGGGGTGTTATTATTTCGTATATTAGTATTTGTTTTTAACTGGACACAAGATTGAGTCTTGTTTGGTTATTGTCGTTATAAACTATGTGGCTTCGGAGTCTTGAAGATTTTCAATGTGTTGTAATGAGAAGGTTCCGAAATAGCAGCTTATTGATACCATTTTTTGGGTTCTCAGCTCGACCTTAAATTAGTTTTAGTTTTTGCAAATTGCAGACCTTACTAGTCTTCAAGGATGGAGCTTATAGAAAAAAATTGCTTGTTTCATTTTTATAATTTTCCCTTTTCTTCTTTTGAGGATCTTATAATCTTAATGGTATTGTAACATTAATTATCTCTCTAAGCACCATACCTCAATTCACGACTCACAAGCCACTATTTGCATATTGTATTTAGGGTTTGTGAAGAGAAGATGATAGTGTAGTAGGTTTCTTAGATTGAAAGAGAAGAGTAATCTGGCAGGGTGTAGAGTAGTTTGTGTTTTTCCCTATTAAATATTAAGTTGCCTTTTTTTTGTCTTTTTTCACAATAATAAAACTTAAGAGCTTAATGATTTAAGTATTGAAAACAAAGAAAAGTGTGGGGTTTAAATAGAGTTTTTAAATATGAAAGGAAAATGGACCCAACCACATTGTGTAAGGCGTGGGGCCTAATTGTGGACTATCTCTATAAAAAAAAATAAAAATGTAAAGCATTCCTTATGCAAATTGCCTTGCTTCTGTAGGAACAATTTTTGTGGCATAGCTGGGTTTTTAATTTCCAGAGACCCATGGCATAGCATTGAAATAAATAAGGATGGACCCAACGAAGTCCATGTGCTAATTGAAAGGCTCAAGCTTCAAGCACTGTTAGTAAAAATTTAAGGCTTTAAATGTTCTCTGTTCCTCACTTTCATTTTTCTTCAATGCTTTATTTTTTTTTATAATCAATCAGTTATTGTGCAACCCATTTGGACATTTTAGAAGCTTTTTTAAAAAACTCTGATATTTTTCTGAATTTTGTAGAGAAGATAACAAGGTAGGAGAAGAATGGTGAGGAGAGGGAGAGAGGAGAAAGACGGTAGAGCAATGTAGGGAAAGAAGGAGAGAGAAAAGTAAGTGATGTATTGAAGATAGATGAACCTCGGACATGGTGTGCATTAATGTTTTCAAAAAGTAAATAATATTTTAAAATAAAATCATAACGGATGCATTTCTAACCTTTGGATTACTCATCATTCAATGACTAACGACTAAGAAAGTGTATTAAAATGAGTGGTTTTGTTCGTGCGCTTGTGGCACTTTGTTTGTTTATAATTACCTTGATAGTTCTTTGCCAATAATATTTTTCTCTTCTTAATGCCCGAATTTTTTAGTTTTTAACATTTGGGCTTTTTTTTTGGGTGCCTTAACTTTGTGCACATGGAGAAAAAAGTTTTTCCTCTCATGCCATCTCTCTTTATTTTCATTATCTCCTCCTCTATGGGAAGGTTATACAAGGATTTCAGCTGTTGCTAATGAGCTTGCTGCTATGTGTTTGTACCATAATCAACTTATCACATTCGGCACTAGGGGACTGGTACATAGACAGGCACATTGACTGCCGAAGGAAAGACGCTTTCATGGAAATCCCTAAAACACTGATGATGTCATCATGATCCCAACCTGCTAAAGGGATACCTCCCTCCGAAAACGGTTGCTGAAGCTCCCAACTACCGAATCTAAAGCTTTGGACACAATTGTCACTACCATAGTGATTTGCACAAAGTCCCACATCGAAAGTTTGTGCAAACTCCCACTTTCACTTCTCTATAAAACAGGAATAGTGTAAAAGTTAAAAAGGTAACTATTTTTCACTTTTACTGTTACTCTACCAAAATTACTGTATACCCTACACTTACTAACTCAAGTGTCGGAGAGCCTTCGGAAGAGACCACACTGGTACCCAAAGCTTGACGATTGCTTCTTCCATCTTTCTTATATAAGATCGCTCTTTGGCCAAAGGCCCCTCCTTGTCGAAGGTCCACAATCCCTTGTCCTGTTGAAGACTCCACACTTCTTCTATCTAAGTTGATATTCGATTTTGGGCATCAACACTATGCGTAGCCAGTTGAAGTTCCAAATCATCAAACTATCACTGCTCTAACCGCGAGCCTCCAAAAACTTATGGTTTCCCTTTGACATCACAAACAGCTTTGTTGCCACTTGACCATGTTAGAGTTTGTATAGGAAAAAGATAGACTTGCATTTAGTCCCATATTGGAAGAGAGTTGTTTCCTTCCATGGTTTATAAGCACAAACACTTTGGAAATACGAAATAGAGTATGGCCTAGTGGATGCAAAGTTGGGCCTCATCATGGTTTAGGCTTGGAATATATATATAGGGCTCTGTTGATTTAATTAATAATTTATTTTTATTAATTAAAAATTCGTTTGTTCAAAAGGCACTTTTTGAACAACATTATCATTCTCACATTTTAACACTTCCTGAGAGAAATCATATCACTGTTCTCCAGAAATCAAAGCCATAATGCTTAGGCTTTGATTTGTGATAGTTTAATACTGGTGGACAAACTCCTATCAAACTACAAGCACAAGAGTAGAAGAGATATATACTGTCTAAAGGACACTGCAACTCTGCAGGACTCTATTTACAATTCAAGTCAGTATTCTGAAATTTATCTTACAATTGTATTGATTTGATTATTATTTATATAAAGCATATTTCGTTTTATTATTATGTTATTTTGGTTTTATATTGATTGTTCTCCAACAAACCATTTATTGAACCCACATTCTCCTAATCAACATTGTTTCCTTATGTTCCATCATGCTCAATATAAGAATAGGATAGGTATCAATGTTATTTTCTTTTGTTGCATCATATCGTTTACTTACACAAGAAATCATTTCATACCCATTTGTCATCTTAAAATTCTTAATAAAATACTTCAAAAATTAGTAATCGGCGATAAACTAGTAGGAGGGATAGTTAATCTAATTCACATTCTTTGTTTACTAGCCTTTTTGCAAGTGCTTCCATGCATGCGAGAGGATTTTTATAAAAAAAATTTAAATTTGTTTTAGAATTAAAAAAGATAATGGGTAGTTGTGTTTCATAAAAATAGGATTCATTATCTGATTTTTCTTTTTCTTTTAATTTTTTTAATATAAAAAAGTGTGAATTTACCATATTATCCTCATTTAATTAATATTTTTAATTCTTAATGTTTGGATTAACCAATGATATTTTTTGGTATTTTGAATGTTTCACCATTCTCTGCCTTTTGTTAGAATAATGCTACTCTTACAATATTTGTATACCACATTCCTATACCATCTTATGTGGCAACTGAGGTGGACAACCACATCAATTAAAATTATTTAATATTTTCTTTTCTTTTATGATTTATTCAAGTATTTGTTTTTCTAATTATCTTAATTAAAATACACTTCATTCATTTAATTGATGTGACATATAATATGGACATGTCACATTATGTGGTATAGAAATGTGAGATAAAAATGTGGTAAGTGTAGTATTACTCTTTGCTTTATATATATAGATTGCATCCCCCATTTCTTATTCTTATTATTTGTAAATAAACATGCCATAATAGTGTTAGGTTAAGTTAAATTGATGGAAAAATGTCAAAGTATCACATAGGGGATAAACGGATATAGAAAATATAGGCACAACAAGGAATCTAGTGTCACAGGGTCCAGAATAATTTTTTTTTTCTTAAATATATATTTGGGCCAACTGAAATTTTTTGTTGGCCCTTAAATTTTGGGGACCTGTGCTATTGTGTCCTACCTGCATTGGGCCAGAGCCAGCCTTATTTTAGTTATTAAACTTGGAGGCACGATTGCAAATAAGAAAAATCAAAGCATCTTCAAAAAACAGAATCAAGCAAAGTGATCATATAAAAAAAAGAAAAAATAAATAAAGAAGAAGCTTAATTCGTCATAGAATCAAGCAAAGTGACATGAGTTTCTTACAAAATAAGGTCCCGTGAGGCACAGTTAGAATATTGCTTTTATTGCAATGCAAATCATTGCAGCTTGAGACGACTAAAGATTAGAGAGAGTTCTTTCTTACTTTTTCCGCTTTACACTTGTTAATTATAAAGATAAAGTGCATTTGTTTAAAACAAACATATAATGCATACTTGGCATACGTGGGTTAGACTAATTAGAAAAGGTAGTGAGCTCGCTTCCTTGTACCTAAGTTCAAATCATCTTCATCATAGATTAGATTGATTTAATGTAGATTATTGTTTGTATAAAAAAACAAAAAATAAAAAGAAACATTTTTTAGCAGCCTCCTGATCTAAGTCATTCACCCATACTTTCATTTTCTTTTTCAATATATCTTAGATTTAGTGAGTTATTAAATTAGATCCAATACTAATCACCAAACATGGCCGTAAAGCATGTTCAAGAGTGTAGTAACACAAGGCTCAAGCTTTTCCATGAAGTCAATACTCAATCTATTGATAATTAATCATTTGAAGGTAATATTTTCCATATCACCTTGGCATAACTTGAGTCTTCAACCTTATAATAAAAAGCATAAAGCAGTTGAGCATCACTTCATTTTGTTTAATAAATCATCATATTTTGAAAAAGCATAAATGTTCACATTCCCCAACACAAACCAAATAATTCAATAAAGGACAAGCCCCCAGAGCATACTTGGATCGGAGGTTTCAAATCTCCTGACAATTAGATTCTGATACCATATTAATAAAAAAGCTTCAATTTGTAATAGAATCAAGCAAAGTGACATGTTACAAAATAAGGTCCCGCAAGGCACAATTGGATTGCTTTAATTGTGATGCCAAACCATTGCACTTTGAGACGACCGAAGAATATAATAAATAAAGCTTGAGAAGGACCCCATGGGGTATGAATTGCCAAATAATTATAAAATAATATGATAATATGATCACGTGATATGTTTTGTATATGTGTTATAATATGAATGGATAATATAGTTTATCTTATATAAATGTTATAATATAGGTGGACAACATACTGTACTATTGTACTCTTCTATAATCATTTCACTCTTGTATTACATGACGAGAATGAAAAGCATATATAAAATTATAAGCACCACTTTAACTTGATGAGATATATCAAAGAGAGAATATTTTGAAAATGGGTCATACTAAAAGAGACCACATATGCAAATCATCTTATGTATTATCTTTCTAACAAAAGTGTAACCTACTAGTACAATGTCTCCCTAACATTTTCGTTAGAGAATAAAGTTGTGCATACATGCATGAGACTACCACTAGCTGCATGCGAATAATTGCACCTCCTCTATTAATTCATTCTGCACATATAAAAATAAAAATAAAAAACCATTTCACTTACCAACATTTTTTATTTATATTTTAATTAATTTAATACAAAAATATCATTTTGCCCTTACATTTAACAGGAAAGTTAACAAAATTGACGACATGGCCATTTGTTCTAACGAAACTGAAGTTGAAAGACTACGAGAACGATTTTGGAAATTGAAGGACTCAAATGCAAATTGGGTCTAAATTAAGGGACTAATAAAACGATTAACCCTATTTTTTAAACTAAAACCTAGGGAAATACCCACCAAGCACCGTAGACGTTTCTGCAAATTCCAAAAGCCAGGCATTCTCCCCCATCTTACTAAATTCAACACAAAATTCATAAAACCCATAAATCATAAAATCCAATCAGGGAAGTAATGAATTTTTGAGAAGAAAAAACCAGAAGCAAAGCAAATCTGAGAGAAAACAACGATGACAACGTCAGTTTCGCTTCATCTTGTATTTATTCACCAATGCACTTTGTATTGATCTATGAGTAGGGAGGCTAGGTTTTGCAAGATGCACTGCCCAATATTTTGTGGTTTATATTTACTTTTTTATTTGGTAAATTTTTTTTTTTTTTAAATTAACAAAGTTAAGTTTATGTTATGTGGGTGGACACATGTTAGACAAATATGAGATGCTCTTGAAAAACTAAGTTTAACAGTTTTAAGTTTCTTATGATTCAATCAGGGCTATTTTTTTCTTTTAAACTAATGAGAAAATTGTTTTATGATTTAAAGACGATGTGTCAACTTAAAGTCAATTAAATTAAATTATAATGGAATGATGCATCCAAGAAAGAAATCAAGCAGATTATGGCACATAAAACAGAGGATTTGGATTCTAGTTATTAAACCCGGAGGCATGATTGCAAACAAGAAAAATGAATGAAAGCATGTTCAACTTTCAAGAATAGATAGTGTCCACAGAGCATAAAATATAGCACGAGGCTAAAGATTTTCCATGAAGTCAGTACTGTATCTACTGCAATGATGTTGCTCATCGCTTGGCTAAAGTTTCTCTTTCTGTTGATGGTTTTGTTGACTGGACTGAGTGGCCCCATGCTATCATCAGGATGCCCTCTTAAATGATTATAATTTGCTCTAGTTTCTTTAATGAATGAGTGGTGCTAGAAGCACAAACTTTGGGCACCAACTCTCTAATAGAGGTGGAGCCCGCCAATATCTGGGTTCCACGCTCTATTAGAGAGTTGGTGCCTCTAATATTTTCCTTAATGAATTTCGTTCTTTAAAAAATAAAAATATATACCTTCACTTTATGAAAAAAGACCATGACAATTCGGTAACACAACACAAAGCCAACTTTTATTCAATAAAAGACAAGTCCCCAGAGCACACGAGGATCGGAGGTTTTCAACTTGAAATTTCTGGAAATGACAACTTGATCAGATACTATATTAAGGAGAATGTTAACAACTTTCTCTCGAAAAAGAATAGTGATTAGATAATTATTATTTTTAATAACTCCATCGAATTACCACGACACTAATTGTCGTTAGAGAATTAATTCTTCACTATTAAACAAGAACCGAACAAACAAATACAATTTACGTATTTGAAGCCAGCTGAATGTGTGTTTCTTGGTCCCCGGCAAGGCACAGTTGGATTGCTTTTATTGTGATGCCAAGTCATTGCACCTTGACTAAGCCCTGCTACATTTATCAGCAGCTGTATAAAGAGGGGGATTAGATTTGAGGTTGTAAAACTTTTGTTTGCTTAAATTTCACAATAAAAATAAAATCCGCATATAAATTTAATTATTTAAGAAAAGGAGTGGGGTTGGAAAACTCCTCTGTTCTTGCATATTGCAGAGGGATTGATGTATGCATACAATAACAATAGGGCATGCAGTTAATTATAACATGCTGCAGACATGAACTAGATACAGAGGATTAACTTTATCGTGGCGTTAACTTACTTGCTTAATTTCTGACCTTGAGATTTGCTCCAAAATATGCCTTCCTCATTTATGTCCTTTTTAATCTCCAAGTACAACAGATGAGGAAACTGACCCTCCACCTTTGGAAGTTCTATTTTCATATTACTCAAGTACTTGAGACGCAAGATTTCCACCCTCCACTTACACTCAGTGACGGTCTCCTTCCCTGCATGGTCCAGGCTACAAAGTTCCCCGCCTCTTATATAGAGCTTCTTTAAATTTTTCAGTTGCGTCGGGTTTAGCCATGATGGTACTTCTTTCAGAGGGATGCCTTGAAGATCCAATTTTTCTAAATCCGGTGGGAACGAGAAATCCCGGGACTGGAGGGAAATCTTTTCTTTCAACTCTGAAGAAACCACTGTCCATGATATTTTGAGGCGGCGAAGAGATGAAATTTCCTTCAAAGTTTCAAACTCGTTGTCATGCATTACGGCCTCATTCCCTATGTATATACTTAGCCGCCTTAGTTTCTTCAACTTGGCAAGGTCACCGAGTCTTGAGGGAGTATTTATCAAATTGGCTATGAGAAAACCTTTAAGTACTTGGAGGGAAGAGAGTTTGCCGATCCCTTTCGGCATGCCTTCTAGGAAGTAACACTCGGATATATCCAAATGAGTGAGCTTCCTCAACGATGAGATATCCGAAGGCAATGTCTCTAAATTGTGGCATGCTCTCAGATCCAGAATTTCAAGGCTGATGATGTTAAAGATACAAGAAGGGATCCGTGTTATTCCTGATATTCCTCGGAGACTAAGATACTTGAAGCTCAAGTAGTGCTGAGCCCCAATACCTTTCAAAAATAATCCTTCATCATCCACTTCAATGTGATGCGTGGGTGAGCTCTGCCACCGTCCCAGCTGAAGAACAACAACGTTCTTCAACTTCCTAAGCCATTCACGTTTGAAACTAAGATAGTTTGTGTTCACATTGAATACTGTCAACAGATCTTCCTCACCCGGAGAAGTCGGGTTCTGATCAAAAACTAACCACGCACGCCTGCCCAACGATACTTGACATGATGGCATCCACGGCCATGATGAATCAAAGTGGAAGAGCAGAGCGTCCTTGGCCAAGCGTATCAGCATACAACGAATCCAAGGGTGCAACGTGCAACTAGTGGAACTACTGGATGCATTAACAACATTTCCATGTGGTTGAATCAAGCCCTGTTTCATGAGTTTGCCAAAGATTTCTTCCCCTACCTCTTCCGCTGTCTTGTCTTGGGTGGCCGTGATGAAGCCCTCTCCAATCCACCAGTAAATTAGAGGCCTTTTCTTTATCACCGACTCCTCAGGGAAGATTGACAAAGAGAGGAAGCAGAGCCTCAACTCGGTGCCCTCAAGATGTTCGTAACTCCTCCTCAGATTGGCCATAGCACGACTTTCGTAAATTCCTTTCTCCACGCCCATTTGTGACAACTCTTTTGATAGCTTCTTAGCTGCTGTTAGACCCGACTCCGGCTGAGAACGATGCGTAAACTCTGAACTGCGCTCTGTGTAACTCGGCATTAACTTCATCAAAGGGATTGAGTTTATTTGGTTGACATTTTCAATAATGCGAGCCAGGACGTCGGTGATTGCCTCCAGGCTATTGAAAGTATTGCTCTCATCATCTCCCAATAACAACTTGTCAACTCGACGTTCTAAGACAGTGAATTGGTTGAACAGAGTGTGCTCCCAGAGCTTAAGTCTAGGTAGCAATTTTAAGTCTTCCAGTTGTCGAAGCCCATCTTCAATCTTTTTGAAGCTCCTCATGAACACTTCCTGATCATCACCTGGATTTATGTTGGCTTTGGCTTTTCCCAGACGATCCAATAACTTGGGCAGGAAATGCTCTGCATTTCTTGAGGTTAAGGTGACACTCATTTCAGATGCAATTACTGAAAAGGAGGTAGGTGTGGAAAGAAATTCATATGAATGTGAAAACCGGTTAGAACATTTAAAACAATAACCGCAAGATCATCTTTTTAAAGAAATATAATAATTACTCTTAGCTAACACTGAAAGGAAAAAGAGAAACGAAAAAAGCTCATTATACTCCTTTGTAGTCCTAGAAGCAAAGAACAATGGCAAAAGAAAATATATACGATTCCACACTTCTTTTAAACAATTATCTGATGTTGGTAAATCTTAACCTGCTAATTGAGCATAAAGAAGATGGGTGGTGCAAGAGTAGGGTAACATGTCAAAAGATATGTTTTATTTAAGAACGGTAATTTTTCAGTCAATTCAATTAAACCGGGGCAGGAGAATTAGTTCGGTTTATAGCTAAAATGTCAAACAAAAAGGAAAAAAATAGAGGAGGAGCTCCTTCTCACAACAAATGGGATTTTGACACTTGTTAAATAAATAAATAATGCTTCCCTCCTTGCGCATAAGGAGAAACTCCTCCTTACTTACTAATGTGGCTCAACTTCTCAAAGGTGCAATTATTTTTCACTATTACTCTTGGAGATACTATTAGTTGACAATCACAGTTCAAAAGGCAAATAAAAGAAATAAAAAAAGAAAAGGAGAAAGAAAAAGCTCATTATACTCCTCGGTAGTCCTGGAAGCAAAGAACAATGGCAAAAGAAATATATATAATTCCCAACTCTTTTCAAACAATTATTCAATGTCAATTAATCTTAATCTCAAATAGCATAAAGAAGATGGTGTGCGAAGGACCAGCAGGGTAACATGTCGAAAGATATATTTTATTTAAGCATTGTAATATTTGTTGAGAATATTTGTCCCACATTAAAAAGATAAGGCTTCATATGTTGGGTCTAATGGCCACACGTGCTCCCACATAACCCAATATAAATTGTTCACGTGTTAGACTTGATAGTCCACGACACGCGTGGGGTCTTGTTGAGACAAAAACTTGGTTACTATATGATAGTTTCTTATTTACCCATACAGGTCCGTTAAATAAAGAAGTTTTCGTCATCTTCATATATATATATATAAATTATAAAACTGTTAAACATGCTTGTCAAACTCTGGTTCTTAATTTTGAACATAATTTGATATGTTAATAGTAGCGTTTAACAAATAATCATGTCAGCTTCACAAACCTCCCCCAGGTGTTGACCTAGTTTACATTGGTGTTCTTGTGAAAAATTGGGTTAACAAGAGCAACTATTAAGAAACAAAGGTTTTTACTATTACTCTTGGAGACGCTTTTAGCTAACGAACACAACTCAAAAACAACACCTAATGGAAAGACAAAAGAAAAGGAGAAAAATAAAAAGAGAAAAGAAAAAGCTCATCGCATATACTCCTTGGTAGTCCTGGAAGCAAAGACAAAAGAAACAGCTCATTACATATACTCCTTGGTTGTCCTGGAAGCAAAGAACAATGATAAAAGAAAAATATATACGATCCCCCATTTTTTTTCGATCAGTCTTAATATCAATGAACATAAGACGGTGTGTGAAGGACCAGGATAACGTGGCAAAATATGTGTTTTATTTAATCAACAAAATATTCGGTAAGTATGGTTAAACTCCTCGGTTCGGTTTTATAGCTGAAACTCAAAAAATTAAAAGAAAAACTAGTCCAAATGGCACACTGTGGATTCTGAATCAAAATTCGCGTTTCTACTAGAGACACAAACTTTTTATTACCAACTAATAATGTGACAGTTTCTTATTCACTGATATAAGTCTAATAATACACAAGCTTTGTCATCTTCCTCATCTTCGGTATAATTATAATACTTGTTCTTGTTGACTAAAACACCCAAAATGTGCTTTTATAAACACACCCAAAACCCATCATTACACACACTCAAAACCCATTTATAAACACACTCAAAAAATATACAATTGTCAAAATCATGTCTAGTCAGGTCTTAAGTTTCATCCTATTTCGACCCTTTAATTATTAGTGTGTAAATGGAGCCATATCAACTTCACAAACTTGCCACCATATGGTTTTGATGACCTTTTTGTTATGTCACATTGAGTTCATGTGAGACAACATGGTAAACCTAAACCTGCCAATTTTGCGTTAATTTCAAGACTTGTCGTCGTGTAGCTTCACAAAGTGCTACCTGTAATTGGAATAACCGAAACTGATTAACAAAAGCAACTACAAAAGCAATCACAGCTCAAAAAACCGAACACTTGAAAGGAAAAATGAAAAGAAAAAGCTCATTATACTCATGCAAGCAAAGAACTTTTTAAACAGTTATTTGATGCTGAGCATGAATAACGTGGGTGGATGAATAACATGAATAGCAGTTATTTGATGCTAAAAATATGAAAATGATCGAACTAGAGATCAAAGCACTGAACAAAGGCCAAGGCGTGGTTATGTGCTCTTCATATTACTCCCCCAGTTTCAGATTAAAATTGCAGTAGATACATAAATATAGTGTTGAGGGGGAAGAATGGCAGGGGATGTTGCTCAGTTTCTCCAGAAAAAGTTCCTGGCATCTCTTAGGGACACAGAGTCCGAATTATCAGGTGCTGTTCTCATTTCTTACTTGCGAGCAATAAAAGATATTGTAATAGATATAGATACGCGAAGACTTAAAGAAGATTACTGCCGTCTCTTTATCCAGGTGCTCCTGGACCTCACAGACGCATTCACCAAGTGCCAGGTCTTCTCACATGAGTGGAAGAAGCATAGTCATCACAAGACTCATTTAATCTTCAGCCATTTGAGTTTGACGAAGATGTATTTCGCGCGGAAGATGAAGAAGCGGCTGGCTGCAATAAAAGGCATCTTCGAGGATGAGTTTATGAAAAAGGAAGAAATAATTTATGACTTGAGGGAATCATCAAGTCGTCCTGATCCTGAAGAGAATTTAATACATCGCCGTCAAAGATTTGAGACTGAAGTTGTGGGATTTGATGAGGAATTACGGAAGATTGGGAACTTTCTTTTAAAATCATTGCCGTCGTCAGGTGCTGGATTTGCGGCAGTTGGGATAGTGGGTATGGCAGGCGCAGGTAAGACCACTCTGGTGCGCGAGTTTTTGAGTTGGTGGATAGTGCAAGGTGAATTTTCTCCTATAATTTGGTTATGCTTGTCGAATATAATCAAAGAAAATAAACAAGCAGAAGAAGAAATTGAGGTCAGCATTGTGAAACGTATGCTTAGTAAGTTGGACCATGATGCCGTTGTCGATGGAGATGGCATCATCCAGGAGGAGGAGAAGACAGTAAGTAGTAATAATAAGTCTGGTCATCTCCTTGCTGCTCTCTTGGAAAGGCTCAACCAACATTTATCTGATAAAAGGTATTTGATTGTGTTGGATGATGTGTGGCACATGAACGACTTCTACTCGGATTTAGGACATAGGCAACAACTACTTCAGGATCAGGAAGGTGATAAGAAAGTTGGGAATCGCTTGTCGCACGGATTGCCTAAGGGTAGTGGTGGTGCGGTCATCGTCACTAGTAGGATACCGGAAGTGGTTGAAGCTATGGTGGTACCGGCGGAGGGGTCAGATCAACGTTATAACAGCTTGGTTATTCCTCTTCAGCGTTTGGACCGACAAAGCTGCTGGGATATATTTAAGTACACTGTTTTTGGTTATCTTCCTGATTTTGAATATCAACAACATTTGGAAAAGTTTGAGAGTGAAATTAAGGATTTATGTTATGGTCTACCATTGGCCGCTAGGACACTCGCAGAAATCATGTCCCAAAACTCCCAAAATTTAGGGTGTTATTCTCAACTTAAGTATACGTACAGTAGTACTTTACTTACTCCCTTATTTTGGTATCATCTTTCGAATTATTTACCAACCAATATGAATATCCCATGCAGGAGGACTTCTCCGCCCCACCGCAAATCTGAGGAGTTGCTTCAATTACCTGATTCCTTCTTCGGTATCCCAATGTTGGTGTTTATTGATAGGTATTTGGATGATGAAGAAGAACTCATTGGGAAATTTTGCGACCTCCTTACTAAAAAGCAGGTATTATGTGAAATGAAATTTTAACACAGTTTATGTATAATTAAAGCTCTAATTAACATGCATGGATTTGATTAAAGTTTGTTGTAAATATAATATTGTATTTTTTTCCTTTATTTTCTAGGTTTTTGGTGCACTACTAGGATCAAAGGTACATCATCGTAATCCTGAGACAGTGCTAAAGGATGTTTATGGTACTCTAGAAAAGCTTAAGCAAAAAGGTTATTATGGTTTCGCTTCTGAAATTCAAAGGAAGATGAGAATTGTAGTGAGTAACATGTTAAATTAATACGATTTGCTAAATCGTAGTCTACACTTTTCTAAATAACATTTTTAATTTGACATTATATATCTCAGGTTGTTGGCCAGGATGAGTTTGTAAATTGGATTTTGGGAGTTATCTGTGATCTTAAATTGCCAGAGTCACCCTCCATTGCTCCGGTACCACCACCGACTTTAGAAAGATGTGGAATCGCTGCTTCGTTTGGATGGGTAGAAACGTTTTGTTAAAAATAAATCAATGAATACATAAATATGTAACACAAACCATACACGAATAACAATATTAAACAATGATAATATATACCTAAAACAATATTGATTAGGCAATTGTATATTGGAAAATTATGGTGATACATGCAAAATATAATTTACCTACATATCTAATACAAGATAGGTAAATAGATAAATACATACTTCTGTTAAAAAAAGAGGTTACAATAATTTACCTACATATTAGATAGATAATTCGTAGAATTTATAAATTTGTATTGGGTACATTATTCTATTATTTCATAATGGTTACAATTTTCATAAATTAAAAAAGAAAAAGAAAAAGAAGGATGATAATTAGATGATAAATAAATAATTTGTGCAAGGCACATAGGAATTTTTGTGTGGTGTACACGTAATATATAGGCACTAACATTTAATACTTTATTTAATTTATGCATGTTGCCTTGACTACTTCCAGAAGGGCATTTCAAATATATCACCACTGCGATCGTTCCTTGCTGACGTAGCACTGGCAAAATCAATGAAAACTGATAGGTATTCGATCAAGATGTCGTATGGCTAACTCTTTAATTATCTATATGTATTTTTTTTAAAAAAATATAAGTGATAATATAAAAAAAATTTATAGTAAAAAAAAGGTTTCTCATACACACATTACTAATTAGGTGCCATGAGAATTTGAATCTAAGACCATTGGTATGAAAATAAATGTCATTTTTCCACTAGACCTCATTGACAATTATATATGTTCATATTATTTCTTTTTAGTTGACATTGAAGTCCACTTTTAATAGTAAGATAACTAGAATTAATGGGTAAATTAATCGGCATTAATTTATTATAGTTGTAATCTTATTTATTCTTTTATTGGATTTTCAGCTGGCATTATCTCATTAGGATGAAACCACATTCTTCTTTACCGAGCCGATTCCGACATTATTGGCATGAGGTGGAAAAAGCGGTAAAAATATTGCTCCTTCTTTTTTTTTCTTTTTTTTTCTTTTTCATAGTCTCCAATCTCCATTCTCAATGGACCTATCACTTCATTCTCAATGGATATATATTCCTATATTATCAAACGAATGAAAACCTTGAGTACTGAATATATGGATGATCATGATCTCCTTCTTTATTACCACTTATTATCTTAAGATAATATGAATTCCTCAATTCTTATACATTTCTTAGGATAATCCAACATTATACGGACTATTTTGGCACTACTTCATCTTGAAAGGTAAAGAATTTCATCCTTGTTTAAACTTTAATTTCTTTTCTTCGGAATCTCTAACAATTTCTTTTGTTTTTATTCAAATTTTCGTCGGAATTTCTACATTTGGGGACTACTAATATTTTCGAAATGGCCGATATTTAAGTCCGCGGTTTGGGTATAAGGTATTTATTGGCAGAGCTTCATGCTTTCATCCAAGCTAAATTATTCATCATGTTGTTATAAATAAGGTATTTATTGGCAGAGCTTCATGCTTTCATCCATGCTTTCACCCTGTGTGCATATGAAATTACTAATTATTGGTATCCAATCCTGGTAATTTGATATTAAATTATAGGTTTATTTTCACAAAAGGTCTTTGAGGTTCATGAAATTATCATCTTTGGTCTTTTATGTTTTTTGTAACATGGTTAGTCCTTAAGGTTATTCGCATACATAGAGAAGAAAATAACAATCATCCAGTACGACAAGTATTTTGTTGTTACAGAAGTTCCTTATGGAGATCCTACTTTTTAGGGATTTCTGGAACTGGTATGTTATTTTTCCTTATCAGCAAAATAAGAATGTGTATCTGATCCACCAGCTGTTTTATATTTATTTAATTTTAGCTAGATTGATTGCGATAAAAAAAATAATTAGAAAAAAAAAAAAACCAAAAACCCTCTGCTTTTAACAAGGTGTGTTTTTGGTTTGCGATAAAAAGAAGAAAATGTGCCCAGAATTGATGACCTTTTTCACCAGCAGATGAAAAAGTGGAAATCCTCTGCTTTTATGAATTGACAACAAAATTAGATTGCCATGTATTGATTGTTTGTACTAATCGAAATCCTAATCTTGTAGAACACAAAAACAGAAATACAAGAAAATATGAGGAGAGAGAGTTCTAGTTAAATGCTTGAATTAATAATTAAAGGTATTTTAGAAATAATGATGGGTGGAAAGATAGGTGTGTTTTTTTTTTAAAAGAATAATGTTACTCTTACCACATTTGTATACCACATTCCCATACCACCTCATGTGACAGATGAGGTGGAGAACCACATCAATTAAAATTCATTTAACATTTTCTTTTTTTTATGATTTTTTTTTATTGATGTGGCTGTCCACTTCATGTACAACATAAGATGGTATGAGAATGTGGTATACAAACCATAAAATTATTAAATTCTGAAATTTTGATGTAAATAGAAGGAATTATCTTACCATTGTGCATAACTGTAAACTCTAATTAGGGGAACTTTTTGAATATGTAAAAGTATAATAAATTAAATTTTAAGTTTAGTTAGGTAACTTAATGAGTTGGATCCTAGTCATCAAGTTTTACTTATAAAAATTAGGTTTTATTTGTAGACAAATATAATGATGGGTTTTAGGTGAGAAATAATTAGTTTGAAGGGGAATAGACAGATTTACTAAAAAAATAAATGGTCAATACAAAAAATTTGATGACATGTTTTATTGAATTTTTATTTTTTTAAATATTTTCAAAATAATTTTTTATTTAGATCCACATGGCATGCTATTATTGGACACACGGCTCCACATATATGCCATATCATCAATTTAACATAATTTTTTTGGAATCTCACGGTAGGGACAAATTTTATGTATGCGGGGTAATTTCATGAAGTATCAAATATGATAATTTCATAAACCTTATAGAACATTTGTGAAAATATAAGCCAACTACATATTCTTCTTTTAGTACTTTATACTTTTGTTTTTCCTAACAGGGAAGACCTAACCTCAATTGCAATAGTAAAGGTGTTGAATCATCTTGGTCAGTGGGAAATGCTTCACATTCCTAGAAGGTACGTAATGATCATGGAATTTACGCTCAACCTCTTTTATTGCTCCCTCATAGAGGATATCATTTTTCTGTTGTGTGTTTTTATTTCTTTAAAATGTTTGATGAAAACCTTGCTTGCACTATGTCTTTCATCTCACTATTTGTTGTATGATTAAATGGAAAGAAAAAGGGTAATGATAAGTGGATAAAATTGGAATGGGAAAATCACCATCAAAAAAAAAAAAAAGGAAGGAAAATGGCACTTTCATTTGGCACATCTTTCCGTAATTCTCTCTCTCTCTCTCTCTCTAACCCTAGTTTGATAACTAATTTTTCATAAAAACTTGATTCTGTTAGTGTCAAATGCACCAAAAGGGCAATCCTCTCTGTACATCGGGAATTTATGTTGTTATCAAGTCATCACTTCTTATAATTAAATTTTTTATATATATAAGCGAAGCGACAATGTGAAGGTGCCATAAAAATTTGAACATGAGACCTCTACTAATATGCAAATTAAACCTTTTTTTTATTCCTTAGTACAAGTGACATTGATGCTTTTCATATTTCTAGCAGAAAAAAGAAGAAGAGATAATGATCATCACTTTTGATTTTAGGTTTGATTATTTTTTTGAGTGCAACCTATTGGGGAGGAGATTTACACTTATTCATTGGGTGCCTGAGAGTTTTGAACTTCTACCTATATGAGTAGAAATGAAAGTGCAAAACCACATGAGTTATACCCTTCATTGGCTATGTTTTGATTACTTTACATTTAAGCATATATGTATATATATATATATATATACACACACATGCACGCACGCAGACTTACGCGTACTCTAATTTTATGTCTCCTTGGTATTCATGAACAGAATCAATTCAATTTGTTGTCTTAACTTGCCTATCTTTGGTCCAAGTGATGATTGTTGGGTGGCAAAAAATACAATGGAAGATGGAAAAGTGAGGTTCCTTTTTCTTTGTTTACACATGTTTTTGTTTTCGAGAGATATGCATGCATTGGTTAATGTTTTTGCGATTGGCATTTGCAATCAGGTTTAATATTATTTATACCATATTTATTAATTTTCTCTATTATGATCAACTTTGATTTTTCTATACAAATGTTTTTTCAAATCGGTGGATGCTGATCCCTATAATAGAGGTGACCCCACAAAATGTATGTGAGACCTATCATGTTAGAGAGGTTGTTAGCAATGTGATCAGTAAATACGGTCCAAATAACAAGACTCTTCATTTGTACGACAACATTGATGATCATCTCTCTAAAAAAGGATCCACCACCGTATGTAGGATGCATCAATATTAGAGAGGTAGTGAGTAATAATGTTGTCCAAATAGCAACACCCAATACATATATACCCATTAATTACTTCAAATTTTTTATGTTAAAACTGAGTTAATTACAGACACCCACGATCCTATCTTTCATAGACGATGGATGCCTCGAAGTTATCGGTTCCGAAGAGCCATTTTTTGACCAAATCAGAGACTGGGCTCTCCTGATCAGGTCATACATCATCTTGAATTGATATTTGTTCGGATTGCAGCAATCATTTCAAAGAGAGGATTACTAAACTTATATCTACTTTTTTTTTTATAATTAAGGTACGAGGAATTCGCTTCGAGATTATAAAGGGTGTAGAAGGGCCTGCAGGAGGGCGTTTGTGAACATGATGTATTTGATGGACCAACAGAGTTTCGTATCCCTACTGATGAATTGGTTGAGATTGAAATCTCTTACCACGGCCAAGTCAACATTCTTGCCGGTCCAAATTGCGAAGCAAAAAGTATCCATCACTCCAAATTGCACAGCGTTCAGATACCTGAGGCCAATCTAGAGCACTGAACAAATGAAACAAATGTAACAGTGAAACTTTATTGATATTTTTCAACAACTGATGTATTTTTTGTTTTTTTTGTTTTTGTTTTTGTGTGCGTGTGGTCTGAATTTCAACAACTGGTTTACAAGCTTGAAAACTGATTAATATACTAAAACAGCTGTAAAACTGATTAATTAACAACAGATTGATAACAGAACCAATATAAGTTTGACAACTCAATCTTATACCAAAAGACAATAATGCCCTTCGAATCCTATCGTTACTCCCTCCTATGATCCTATCCTATAGAAGATGAGCCTTGTCCTCAAGGATATATACACCAAAGTCCATTCGTTGTCTTAGCTTGCCAACCTTTGTTTTACCTTCATTTTTATCCTTGTAAAATGCATGGATCATGTTTCTGTTCCGTGATTGTAATATATGCAATATTATACACCCTTCGATTAAAGTTTTCTTGGTTGAAATCGACTTACAGACAACCCTGGCACCATCTTTCATAGATGATGGACGCCATGAAATTATTGGCTTCAAATATGTTTTTCTTCAGAGTGAATGTTGCAGTCGCCTTGATCTGGTCATATCTCTTCAACATATGTTTAAACTGCCCTTTGCATCTTCTCTTACATTTGTATCAAAAGACGATTAATTTTGCTTTTTCCCCTTGAATTTAGGTACGGTGAATTCGCTTCGAGTTTATAGAGGGTGCAGCTGAAGTTGTAAACATGAGGATTGATGGAGCACCATGGAAAAAAAATCCCACTTGATGGTTTGGTTGAGATTGAAATCTCCTACTGTCAAGTCAACTTTCTTGCCTTTCCAAACTGCCTGGCAAAAAGTATCGGTGACTCGTCCCGATCTTGAGCTTCTGAAACTGGTGTTGATAACAATGCTAAGGATTTACTCTCAAGGACATAATAATAATAATAATAAAAAGTAGCAAGCACGTTCAAAGTCCCCCATGATGATAACTCTTCTAAAGGATAATGAGTCTGAAGAAGCAAGTACTTATGAAGATTACTCTGAAGCAGATGATGAGTCTCAAGAGCAAGGTCTTCCAGAATCCCCTATGATGATGGTAACACTTCTGAAGATGACTCTTGAGTCTGAAGGAGATGATGAGTC
Source organism: Prunus mume (assembly GCF_029339155.1). Lineage (NCBI taxonomy): Eukaryota > Viridiplantae > Streptophyta > Magnoliopsida > Rosales > Rosaceae > Prunus > Prunus mume. The sequence continues at coordinate 25,283,712 of NC_142701.1, read as the reverse complement.
TGATGAAGCCAAGCCAGCACTTCCAGAACCCTCTAATCCTAGAGCTACTTTATATTTTAGTTTGTCCAGCTCTCCTTTACTTAGTCATTGATGTGAAGAAAGAGAGTAGTGAAGTATTTACATTGTGTTCTGACTTTTGCATCTGAATCAAATTATATCAAACTGATTATCTCATACTTTTAGAAAATTTAAATATAAAACAATGTTTATCCATTTGAAATAGGTCCTTTTCTACAGTTGAAGTTTGTAAATGAGTAGACAGAGTTCCATACTCAACCTCAAACATACGCAAAATTATGTGGTACACCGTATTCAATTAACGTTGATGTATGTTTCTTGGATGGAAATGTTTCTTATCTTAAACTCATTCATCTTTAGAGGTGAAAAATAGCTCAGTCTGATACAAGACGATACTGGCTCAATATGATGCAATTGTGCCCACACTATTAAGATGAACACAGCATGAGCAGGACTTTGTCATATCCTGCCAAGCAGAGCACAACATGATTTATTCTACACCTATTCATGCTTATTTCACATTGAGGTACTGTAGGAGGAAAAATTGTAAAGCTTTTTCAGATATCTTTGGAAAATTTAGAGCACTTGAACAAATGAAAATGACAATAAACACAGGTGACAAACAACGATGAGCAAAGGCAATAGCCATTATGAACTGATGGACAAAGTATAAAAACATGACAGTATGGACAAAGTATAAAAACATGACCGAAACATATGTTGATGCCACTCTATCTAAAAGTTGCGATCAGTGCATCTTCATGGAAGAATTCCTCAGGCTGTCGATATAGTTTCATTGCAGTATTCGTTTGAACTATCTAATTTTTGGTCTACTTGTTGAGCTATCTTAGAGCAACTCCACCCATTGCCCTTGCAAATTCATGTGAATAGCCAAAAGGCCATTTCCGTTTCCACCCGTTGCCATGGCAAATGACAATTACTATTCATTTTTTTGTTTTTTTCACAAATTTTTTTACCTAAACAATTAATTTGGATAATATTTTTGGATTAGATTTTTGGGTTCCTATGTGTCAATCTTTATTATAAAATTCATATCTCATAATCGGAAAAAAATTTCGGATAAGATTTTGAAAAAATAAAACTTGAAAGTGAAAAAAATATTAAATAGAAAGTGAATAATAGTTGAAAGAGATGAAAATGTATGAGGATTTTGTGTTAAAAGTAAAGAGTATTGGTTATTATTTATAGAAAAAAAATTCATTAATTTTTGGTTTTTTTTTTAAATTTCTAATTTTTTTCATTATAATTTATTGCACAAAAATTCACTGCCGTTGGATTGGAGGAAAAATCCGATCTGAGAGCCCAAATGACACCACATGGCTGCTGACTATGGGCAGCATCAGAAGCGCTAACGTCAGCATGCTCGACATCATCCAAAACTCAGGCTCCAAGTCGGGCTAGCCTCCCGAGAGCCAGCCCAGTCTGCTGGGTCCACCTGTTGCCCGGGCAAGCCTCTGTTGCTGGAATCACTTTTTGGCCCAACCCCACTCCAAGCCCGCTCCAGCCTTGCCGCTGGAATTGCTCTTACAAGGTTCAATTGTACAATCCTGAATTTAGAATGTGATTGGATATAGAAAATGAAATGAGGGATTGCTATAATATTTTGTTTGTGTAAGCAAGTTGAAGAAAATAGATTTTAGCGTAGTTCAGGCATATCCTCTTTCAAGTCCTCCCAATCTACCTCAAGCCTCACGAGACACAAACACAGACCTTCAAGTTTCCAGGAAGCAGTCTGGGATTAAACCAGTTGGGCATAGTTTTATGAAGGTAATTCCTAAGATACAGCTCTTGGATTGTTGGAACTTGGAGGAGGAGTCAGGTTGTCTAGAATTTTGAAAACATCGCTCTTTGTACAACCTTCCGGGTCGGTAGCTAAAACCTTGAGCCATTTAAGCTGATATAGGACATCAATTGCATTGTCTGAGATTACTGTGGTATTACTTATACGTATTTGTAGTTCTCGTATGGTGGTCAGTTCCTTAATCTTAAGAAGAGAGACACATAGCTTTCTAGGATGACTCACAACGAATCCATGGAGTTCTTGAAGATACGAAAGCCTTCTTAATCCCCAAGGCAAGTCTTGATGGGGCACTTGTCTAGGTCCAGGATGATCAGCATCTTCAAATTAGTGATAGATGGGTGTTGTTTCACTAGATTGAAGCACCCATTTAAAACCAACGCTCGGAGGTTGCTGAGTTTATTAATTGAAGATGGCACTTATCTTATCTTACACGTATAGACTCTCCCATCAAAGCCTCGACACTGCACAATTTCAACTAGGCATCTGCTGATTAGTTCTAGAGCTGTTTTTGAGTCCTTGCCCTGGACCAGGCCCTCTCCAATCCACCAGAGGATTAACTTATCGGCATTTATCTCAAAGTCTTGAGGATATATGGAGAAACACAACAGGCAGTGCTTTAGAGAAGGCAGGAGTTCATCATAGCTCAATCGCAGGGAAGCCATAGCTGAACCAGTTTTTCCCTCAGTTGTAAAAGTATGAAGAAGTTTCCAGAATGTACCACTCGGAAATGGAGTTTCTCTTTGACGACAGTAAGGCCATCTCCAGGTGGGGAGAGTTAGCTCGAGCTACATTTAGCCTCTAATAAATTGATTTTATAAGGAATAATGTCAAGCTACATTTTAGAATAATACTATAATTATCACATTTGTATCTCACATTTCTATATCATATGATGTGGTATATCCATATTATATGTATTTTAATAAAGAAAGTTAGAAAAGCAAAAAAATAAAAATAAAAATAAAGTCCTAGCAACCAACCCCACAGAGCCACCAACTGCCACAGCCATCACCACTGCCCAGTCTAGTCGTTCTCCTCCTTCTCTCTCTCTCTCTCTCTCTCTCATTATTTTCAAATACTAAACGAACCCACATCATCCTCAATCTAACATTTGCCATCAAACCCACAAATAAAAAACAAATCCAACTTTTTTTTTTTTGGGTCAAGAACAAATCCAACTTCAAAATTATAAAAGATGATATCTATTGGCCCAAACATGAGTGAGAGTGTTGGAGAGAGAGGGAAGGGAAGCAGAGAGAGAGAGTTGGTGGTGTGAGATTGGGGGGGTGGGGGTGTTGATGTGATAGAAGAAGGAGAAGGAGGAGAAGAAGAAGAAGAAGCAGCAGCAGCAACAATAGTCGATGATGACGGACACGGTTGGGGTTTGGGCTATATTTGAGGGTATGGCCCTCACTTGGAGATGGCCTAAGGTTCCTGGGGCTTTGATTGCAACTGGGAGTCCACCACATCTCCTTAGGCTTGTGCCCGGTTTTACAGGCGTTTATAATTTTTAGGCCGGGCCAAGGTTTCAAAGGTTTTGGCCCAGGCCTACCCATCAGGCCATTGGCCTAAACGGGCTGAGCTTTTTTTCATACATAAAAAAAAATCTTAATTTTTAAAATATTTTTGTTACACATTTTTTTGTTTGTCAAAAGATGGATAAAGAGTAATCTCTTAAACTAGTGGCAGAGCATGATTGTGAGAAGGTTATGAAATTCTCCTTTTTTGTAGTTATGGTGGAGGATCAGCTATTGTGATCTTGATACCATTTTTTGGGTTCTCAGCTCGACCTTAGAAGCATTAGTTTTAAATTTTGCAAATTGCAGACTTTACGAGTCTCCAGGGATAGAGCTTATAGAAAAAAATTGCTTGTTTCATTTTTATAATTTCCCCTTTTCTTCTTTTGAAGATCTTATAATCTTAATGGTATTGTAACATTAATTATCTCTCTAAGCAACATACCTCAATTGATGACTCACAAGCCACTATTTGCATATTGTATTTAGGGTTTGTGAAGAGAAGATGAGATTGTAGTGGGTTTCTTAGATTGAAAGAGAAGAGTAATCTAACAATAGGGTGTATAGGAGTTTGTGTTTTTCTAAAACTTAATATGAAGAGTGATGGGGTGTGGGGTGTGTGTATATGTACTAGGGTTAAATATTAAGTTGGATGACCTTTTTTGTCTTTTTTCACAATAATAAAACTTAAGAGCTTATTAATAATTCAAGTATTAGGGTGAACAAAGAAAAGTATGGGGTTTAAATAGAAAAACTCTTTCTTATTATGTTTTTACTTTTCAATATGCAAAGGAAAATGACCAGGTTACCACATTTTTATACCACATCTCTAATAGATGTGGGGCCTATTGTATTAGTACTCCATCTCTATTAGAAAAGTGGTACATAATGTGGTATAAAAATGTAGTAATCCTAGCATAATTCTTATGCAAATTGCCTTGCTTCTGTAGGAACAATTTTTTTTTTTGGCATAGCTGGGTTTTTAATTTCCAGAGACCCATTGTAACACCCCGACTCCAAATTTATTCATGTTTTAATCGATTTGAGTGAAATTCCGAATTTACCCTTAGGGTAGGGGTATTTTGGTTATTTTTTGATCTGGAATGATTTTGGAGAAGTGAGTGACACCATTGCGTAGAGCTCGTCAATACGAGTTCGTAGACATGCGGCACGCCCAATTCCGAGTTGTAATAAATAAGGAAAGGCGAAAGCGAAAAAGGACGCAAAGGTAATTTTAAAATTTGCACTGTAGCAAGCGATGGCGTGCTCTGATGCGGACAGTTTTAATTTTCTTTTCTTTTTCTTCTTCTTCATCTCTCTCCTTGGCAAGAAACAGCCCCCTCATTCTGTTCATCGCGAGTTTTGGGCCACCGTGCTCTCGTCCGCCACCAAAGACGACAGGCGGTACCAAAATGACCGCCGTCCTCTTCCTACCCGCAGCCCGGCCGCCACCGTCGATATTTCGCGGAAAATCGAAGAGAAAAGCTCGGTTTTGACACAAACCACTTTGTTCTCTATCGTCCGGCCGCCATTTTTGGCGATCCAGGTATGGAAATCCATCTATTCCTCGAGCTCTTGCTGATGGTTGGGTAGGATTGCATCAATTTGTAGCGTAGATAGCTTGATTTTCGAGTTAGGGTTCGGCCGGTTGTTGGATCGCATTTCCGGCCACTTCGGCCATTTTTCGGTATGTCCGAGAACAAAAGTGACTCGAATTGGGTTTTACACCTAGGCAGGCCGCGAAATTACTCAAGGCACCCACGCCGCCGGCGCGTGTGGCGGCGCGTGGGCTAGGAAAATGGACCGACTTTGGGTTCTAAAATGATCTCCTGGTCCTCACGAGTGCGTAGGTGTGCTTGGATGTCAATTTGGATACCGTTTGAGTATCAAACGGATATCGCATATTAGGCGTTATCCGGGTTCGATTGGTTCGGACCGTTGGATTGACTCCAATTTAATATATGTTGATCTAGGTATTCCTAGGATCGTATAGGATCCGACGGATCGTAAAACGGAGTTCCGGATACCCCGAAATGCCAACCCTAGGGCTAGGGTTTTTGTAACCGTCCGATCGTTCGATCATGTAAGCGATCCGACAGTCCGAATCCGGACCAAACTTGCAGGACGTGTGTCCTAGACCTTGTAGGACCTATAGGAACTTTCGGATCGGAATTTGGAGGTCGTGGATCCCGTGGGCCCGATTGACTAATGTTGGATAGTTTGACCGGGGTTGACCGTGAGACTTCCTAGGTAGTGTTACCGTCCTAGGAAGATTAGAATGACCATAGAGAGGTCTTGATCGTAATTGGGTCGTGTGGACATTGTTGGCTTAGAATGTTAATTGATGAATTTTAATGGGAAGGGTTTACCGGATGCTATTGGTTGAGGTGTTTTTAATAATAGAAATTAATGTATATATATTTTTGTGCATATATAAAGGTATAAAAAGAGTTAGAATATCAGTTTGTAGTGCTATACGCACTACCCTTTGTACTCCCAGGATATTGACGACAATGTAAGTACAGTCCTGTGCTTGTGAGGTCACACGTGTCGTAGGAGTAGCCGGCGTGTTGACAGACCTCATCGTGGCGGGTGCATCCCAACGTATGGGAGATTATGTGATATTGTGTTGAGGTCGCATGTGTCGTAGGAGTAGCCGGCGTGTTGACAGACCCCATACGTGGTCGGGTGCGTCCCGACTTATGGGAGATTATGTGATATTATGTTGAGGTCGCACGTGTCGTAGGAGTAGCCGACGTGTTGATAGACCCCATACGTGGCGTTGGTATATTCGGCGTATGAGGATATGTGATATTGTGATTGCTGGATTGTGTTTTTAATGTAAAGAGTTGTAGGGAAGAACTACTTGTGGCTTGATCCCTCGGTAAGAGTACGTAGGCAGCCTAGGAGAGTGCCTAGGTGCAGCCGCGGGTCAAACTTGGACCTTGTCTTTGGTCCTGGAACTCGGATGAAATTGAGGTGTGAGGAGACAATTGTTCATACTTCCGTTTGACTACGGGAGGGTAGTGTTAGTATGTTGGAATCGAATTAGGGGTAAAACTCGTTTGAGTTATTACGATGTAGGCTGCGGCCCTAAACTATTTGTGTTGGCATTTGGAGGTTAAAACCTCGCATATGGGATATTTGGGAAAGTTATTTTAGGTTGATTGCAGTAGGCGTGCATAAATGAATTTGAATTTGTTATATGCATTTATAATGCATTAATTGGATTCAAGAACATTGATGGCTGTTCTATTTAGAATCATGTGAAGGCCGGAGACCATTTATGTGAATTGCATGAGACTATATTGTGTATACTGTCGGTTGAGTTATTAAATGTGTTTTATGCAGGTTGTAATTTTTGGGAAACGTTCAATTTACAGGGGAGACTTTAACGAAATTTCAGTAGAAAGTCTCGTGTCCTCACTCCTTTTGAAAAAGGAGGCTACCTTTTTTGAGGAGTGAACCCGGCATGGGTGCGATGTCGGGGTCTCCACAGGAATAGTCTCGGGTTTCGAAAAATTCGGGGCAGGTCCTGTCACCCATGGCATAGCATATGTAGTAAATAAGAAAGATGGACCCAACGAAGTAAGTTAATAAAAAAAAAAATAAAAAAAAAATTCCCATGCGCTAATTGAAAGGCTCAAGCTTCAAGCACTGTTAGTAAAAATTTAAGGCTTCAAATGTTCTCTGTTCCTCACTTTCATTTTTCTTCAATGCTTTATTTTTTTTATAATCAATTAGTTATTGTGCAACCCATTTGGACATTTTAGAAGCTTTTTTTTAAAACTCTGATATTTTTCTGAATTTTGCAAAGAAGATAACAAGGTAGGAGAAGAATGGTGAGAGAGAGGAACCTCATACATGGTGTGCATTAATGTTTTCAAAAAGTAAATAGTATTTTAAAATAAAATCATAACGGATGCATTTCTAACTTTTGGATTACTCATCATCCAATGACTAACGACTAAGAAAGTGTATCAAAATGTGTGGTTTTATGTGTGTCCCCTGATTCTAACCCATATATATATGGGCAACTGAAATTTTTTGTGGAGCTGGGAAGGCTATACAAGGATTTCAGCTGTTGCTAATGAGCTTATTGCTATGTGTTTGTATCATAATTAACTGAGCATATTCGGCACTAGGGGACTGATGCATAGACAGGCACATAGGCCGTTGAAGGAAAGACACTTTCATGGCAATCCCTAAAACACTGATGACATCATCAATGATCCCAACCTGCTAAAGGGATATCCCCCTCTGAAGGCGGTTGCCGAAGCTCCCAACTATATAACCTAAAGCTTTGGACACAATTGTCATTACCATAGTTATTTGCACAAAGTCCCACATCGAAATTTTGTGCAAACTCCCAGTTTCACTTTTCTATAAAAAAGGAATAGTGCCAAAGTTAAAAGGGTAACTACATTTCACTTTTACTGTTACTCGCCAAAATTCATATACCCCACACTTGATGACTTAAGCGTCGGAGAGCCTTCGGCAAGTACCACACTGTACCACAAGCTTGAGCGATTGCTTCTTCCATCTTTCTTATACAGGATCGCTCTGTGACCGAAGACCCCTCCTTGTCGAAGATCCACAATCCCTTGTCCTGTTGAAGACTCTACACTTCTTCTACCTAAGTTGATATCTGATTTTTGGCATCAACACTATGCATAGCCAGTTGAAGTTCCAGATCATCAGACTATCACTGCTTTAACCCGTGAGCCTCCAAAAACTTATGGTTTCCCCTTGACACTTGGCCATTTATTGGACACACATCCTAGTCAGCATTTTTCCCTTATGTTCCATCATGCTCAGTATAAGAACAGGATAGGTATCGCTGTTATTTTCTTTTGTTGCATCATATCGTTTACTTACACAAGAAATCATTTCATACCCATTTCTCATCTTAAAATTCTTAATAAAATACTTCAAAAATTAGTAATTGGTGATAAACTAGTAGGAGGGATAGTTAATCTAATTCACATTCTTTGTTTATTCCATTCCCCTTTTCTTATTCCTATTATTTGTAAATAAACATGCCATAATAGTGTTAGGTTAAGTTAAATCGATGGAAAAATGTCAAAGTATCACATAGGGGATAAACGGATATAGGAAATATAGGCACAACAAGGAATCTAGTGTCACAGGGTCCAGAATAATTTTTTTTTCTTTTCTTAAATATATATTTGGGCCAACTGAAATTTTTTGTTGGCCCTTAAATTTTGGGATCCTATGCTATTGTGTCCTACCTGCATTGGGCCAGAGCCAACCTTGTTTTAGTTATTAAACTTGGAGGCACGATTGCAAACAAGAAAAATCAAAGCATCTTCGAAAAACAAAATCAAGCAAAGTGATCATTTTTAAAAAAGAAAAAAGAAGAAGCTTAATTTGTCATAGAATCAAGCAAAGTGACATGAGTTTCTTACGAAATAAGGTCCCGCGAGGCACAGTTAGAATATTGCTTTTATTGCAATGCCAAATCATTGCAGCTTGAGACGACTAAAGAATAGAGATAGTTCTTTCTTACTTTTTCCACTTTACACCTGTTAATTATAAAGAAAAAGTGCATTTGTTTAAAACAAACATATAATGCATACTTGGCATACGTGGGTTAGACTAATCGGAAAGGATCTGGATCCTCTACTTTGATTTTCTTTGCTATGATTTGCTTTACTTTTGTTCTCCACATGCCACTTCATTAAAATTTAATCTAAGGGACTTAAATTGGACACATCTTCCTTAAAATAAAATTTCAATTTACTCCTAATAAAAAATGAAAAAAACCCTAACTTGACTAACGCCTAAACTTAACGGCTGTAGCAGTTTTTTTTCTCTCTTCTTCTTCCTTCTCTGCACGTCTCCCCCCACCCCCAAATCTTATCGCTCATCATTCTTTTCTGTGTCCAATCTTAGAACACAAAAACATTATTACCAAGAAAAGTATGAACATAATAAGAATCATCTGAGTCCTTTTTTTTTTGGTTCTTCTTCCTGCATCACGTTCTCTTTTGCTTTCGATGTCTGCAACCACCCTCATCAAACAATGGATATGGGAAGGGAAGTTTTTTTTTGGTTCATTTAATAGTGAAGTTTCAATTTTGCTTTTGATTAATTTATAAATAAATTCATCTACCACTTTCGTATTCTTATGCTTTTGATCATCACTTTTTTTTCTTTCTTCCTATGTCTGCAACCACCATCATCAAACAATGAATATGGAATAATTTTTTTCTTTTGATATGGGAAAGAGAAGAGGAATTATGATTACAGAGGTTTTGGGGAAAAGAAATCTCAGTGAGAGGTAAGATTTTTGGGGAAAGAAGAGGAAAAAATAAGAGGCGAAAGATAGAACGTGATGCAGGATGAAGGAGAAGAGTAAAGAAGACTAAGAACGCTAACTTTCCCGTTAGTTGGATTAGGGAATTTTTTTCTTTTTTAATTAGGAGTAAATGAGTTTTTTATTTTTAGGATGATTTGTCAACTTTTAAGTCCTTTATTAAATTTTAATGAGGTGACATGTGGAGAACAAAAGTAAAGCAGATCATAGCAGAGAAAATCAAAGCAAAGGATCCGAATCCAATCGGAAAAGGTAGTGAGCTTGCTTTCTTGTACCTCAAATCATCTTCTTCATAGATTAGATTTATTTAATGTAGATTATCATTTGTATAAAAAAACAAAAGCAAAAAGAAACATTTTTGAGCAGCCTCTTGATCTAAGTCATTCACCCATACTTTCATTTTTCTTCTTCAATATACCTTAGATTTAGTGAGTTATTAAATCAAATCCAATATTAGTCACCAAACATGACCATAAGGTAATATTTTCCATATCACCTTGGCATAACTTGAGTCTTCAACCTTATAATAAAAAGCATAAAGCAGTTAAGCATCACTTCATTTTGTTTAATCAATTATCAGATTTTGGAAGAGTATCCATGTTCACATTTCCCAACACAAACCAAATAATTCAATATAGGAGGAGCCCCAAGAGCATACTTGGATCGGAGGTTTCAAATCTCGCCGACAATTAGATTCTGATGCCGTATTAATCAAAAAGCTTCAATTTGTAATAGAATCAAGCAAAGTGACATGTTACAACATAAGGTCCGCAAGGCATAATTGGATTGCTTTAATTGTGATACCAAACCATTGCACTTTGAGACGACTGAAGAATATAATAAATAAAGCATGAGAAGGACCCTACGTGAGGTATGAATTGCCAAACAATTATAAAATAGTATGGTAATATGATTACGTGATATATCTTGTACATGTGTTATAATATGAGTGAATAATATGGTTTATTTTCCCATATTTTAGGGAATATTATCAATAAATATATATCCACTTATATTATAATACGTGTACAAAATGTATCACATGATTGTACTACCGTATTCTTCTATAATCATCTCTACTTTTGTATACATGACGAGAATGAAAAGTAAGTATAAAATGATGAGCACCACTATAACTTGATGAGATATATCGAAGAGAGAATATTTTGAAAATGGGTCATGCTAATTGAGACTAGATATATAAATCATATTGTGTATTAATCTTTCTAATATAGGTGAAGCCTACTAATACAATGTCCCCTTAACATGCATGAGACTACCACTAGCTGCATGCGAATAATTGCACCTCCTCTATTAATTCATTCTGCACATATAAAAATAAAAATAAAAATAAAAAACCATTTCACTTACCAACATTTTTTATTCATATTTTAATTAATTTAATACAAAAATACCATTTTGTCCTTACCTTTAACAGGAAAGTTAACAAAATTGATAGTATGACTATTTGTCCTAACAAAACTGAAGTTAAAAGACCACGAGAACGATTTTGGAAATTGACGGACTCAAATGCAAATTGGGTCTAAATTCAGGGACTAATAAAACGATTAACCCTATTTTTTTTCACTAAAAACTAGGGAAATACCCACCAAGCACCGTAGACGTTTCTGCAAATTGCAAAAGTCAGGCATTCTCCTCCATCTTACTAAATTCAACACGGAATTCATAAAACCCATAAATCATAAAATCCAATCAGGGAAGTAACAAACTTTTGGGAAGAAAAAACCAGAAGCTAAGCAAATCTGAGAGAAAACAACGATGATAACGTCAGTTTCGCTTCATCTTGTATTTATTCACCAATGCACTTTGTACTGATCTATGAGTAGGGAGGCTAGGTTTTGCAAGATGCACTGCCTAGTATTTTGTATTTACTTATTTATTTGGTAAAAAAAAAAAATTAAAATTAATAGAGTTAAGTTTATGTTACGTGGGTGGACACGTGTTAGACAAATATGAGATGCTCTTGAAAAACTAAGTTTAACAGTTTTAAGTTTCTTGTGATTCAATCAGGGCTATTTTTTTCTTTTAAAATGATGAGGAAATTGTTTTATGATTTAAAGACGATGTGTCAACTTAATGTCCATTAAATTAAATTTTAATGGAATGGCGTATCCAGGAAAGAAATCAAGCAGATTATAACAGATAAAATTCAAACAGAGAATCCGAATTCTAGTTATTAAACCTAGAGGCATGATTGCAAACAAGAAAAATGAATGAAAGCATGTTCAAGAATAGATAGTGTCTACACTACAGAACATAAACTATAGCACAAGGCTTAAGATTTTCCGTTAAGTCAGTACCGTATCTATCTACTGCAATGATGTTGCTCATCGTTTGGCTAAAGTTTCTCTTTCTGTTGATGGTTTGGTTGACTGGAATGAGTGGCCCTATGCTGTCATCATGATGCCCTATAAAATGATTGTAATTTGCTCTAGTTTCTTTAGTGAATTTCGTTCTTTTAAAAAAATAAATAAATAAATATCTTCACTTTATAAAAAAAGACCATGACAATTCGGCAAGAGCATCTCTAACTGATTTGTCAAAAGTACCACATAGATATTTAACGGCTAGAAATAACATCTCACATCTCTCTAAGCGATGTGTCAAAGCTGATGTGGAATGAAGGCTGGAGGTTGAGATGTTATTTTTGATATCCCAAAAGCAAGATGTCAAATGAATATTTTATTATTTTTTAAAAATAGCTGGCTGTTACTTTCATTTATTATTTTCCTTTTTTTATTATTTTTATTATTTTTATTTTTTATCTTAAATGATTTGACTGTTACAATAATTATTTATTTGACATATCGGGTGGAATGTAAAACTGTGTAAATGTCAAATTGCCACATCAGCCACCAAATTTAAATTTGATGTTTGATATTTGACATCTCCCTTTGAAATGCTCTAACACAACACAAAACCAATTATTATTCAATAAAAGACAAGTCCCCAGAGCACGAGAGGATCGGAGGATTTCAACTTGAAATCACTAGAAATGACAATTCGATCGGATATTATATTAAGGAGAATGCTAGCAATTTTCTTTCGAAAAAGAATGATGATTAGAGAATTATTATTTTTAATAACTCCATCGCATAACAACAACACTAATTGTCGTTAGAGAATTAATTCTTCACTATTAAACAAGAACCGAACAAACGAATACAATTAACGTATTTGAAGCCAACTGAAATAGTGTTTCTTGGTCCCCGGCGAGGCACAGTTGGATTGCTTTCATTGAGATGCCAAATCATTCCACCTTGACTAAGCCCTGCTACATTTATCAACAGCTGTATAAAGAGGGGCTTAAATTTCATAATAAAAATAAAATCCGCATATAAATTTAATTATTTAAGAAAAGGAGTGGGGTTGGAAAACTCCTCTGTTCTTGCATACTGCAGAGGGATTGATGTATGCATACAATAACAATAGGGCATGCAGTTAATTATAACATGCTGCAGACATGAACTAGATACAGAGGACTAACTTTATCGAGGCGTTAACTTACTTGCTTAATTTCTGACCTTGAGATTTGCTCCAAAATATGTTTTTCTCATATTTGTCCTTTTCAATCTCATGGCATTTGACTTTCTCCAAGTACAACAGATGAGGAAACTGAACCTCCACCTCTGTAAGTTCTATTTTCATGTTACTCAAGTACTTGAGACGCAAGATTTCCACCCTCCACTTACAGTCGGTGACAGTCTCCTCCCCTGCATGGTCTAAGCTACAAAGTTCCCCGCCTCTTATGTAGAGCTTCTTTATATTTGTCAGTTGCCTCGGATTCAGCCATGGAGGTACTTCTTTTAGAGGGATGCCTTGCAGATCCAATTTTTCCAAATCCGGTGGGAATGAGAAATCCAGGGACTGATGGGCAATTTTTCCTCTTAACTCTGGAGAAACCACTGCCCATGATATTTTGAGGCGGCGAAGAGATGAAATTTCCTTCAAAGTTTCAAACTCGTTGTCATGCATTACGGCCTCATTCCCTATGTATATACTTAGCCGCCTTAGTTTCTTCAACTTGGCAAGGTCACCGAGTCTTGAGGGAGTATTTATCAAATTGGCTATGAGAAAACCTTTCAGTACTTGGAGGGAAGAGAGTTTGCCGATCCCTTTCGGCATGCCTTCTAGCAAGTAACACTCTGATATATCCAAATGAGTGAGCTTCCTCAACGATGAGATATCTGAAGGCAATGTCTCTAAATTGTGGCATGCTCTCAGATCCAGAATTTCAAGGCTGATGATGTTAAAGATACAAGAAGGGATCCGTGTTATTCCTGATATTCCTCGGAGACTAAGATACTTAAAGCTCAAGTAGTGCTGAGCCCCAATACCCTTCAAAAATAATCCTTCATCATCCACTTCAATGTGATGCGTGGGTGAGCTCTGCCACCGTCCCAGCTGAAGAACAACTACTTTCTTCAACTTGCTAAGCCATTCACGTTTGAAGCTAAGATAGTTGCTGTTCACATTGAATACTGTAAACAGATCTTCCTCACCCGGAGAAGTCTGGTTCTGATCAAAAACTAAGCACGCGCGCCTGCACAATGATACTTGACATGATGGCATCCAAGGCCAGTCTGAATCAAAGTGGAAGAGCAGAGCGTCCCTGGCCAAGCCTATCAGCATACAACGAATCCAAGGGTGCAGCGTGCAACTAGTGGATAAATGAACATTTCCATGTGGTTGAATCAAGCCCTGTTTCATGAGTTTGCCAAAGATTTCTTCTCCTACCTCTTCGGCCGTCTTATCTTGGGTGGCCGTGATGAAGCCCTCCCCAATCCACCAGTAAATTAGAGGCCTTTTCTTTATCACCGACTCCTCAGGGAAGATTGAGAAAGAGAGGAAGCAGAGCCTCAACTCGGTGCCCTCAAGATGTTCGTAACTCCTCCTCAGATTAGCCATGGCACGGCTTTCGTAAATTCCTTTCTCCAAGCCCATTTGTGACAACTCTTTTGATAGCTTCTTAACTGCTGTTAGACTCGACTCCGGCTGAGACCGATGCGTAAACTCTAAACTGCGTTCAGGGTAGCTCGGTAACTGCACTAAAGAGATTGAGGCTTTTATTTGGTCGGTGATTGCCTCCAGGCTGTTGAAAGGATTGCTCTCATCATCTCCCAAGAACAACTTGTCAACTAGACGTTCTAAGACAGTGAATTGGCTGAACAGAGTGTGCTCCCAGAGTGTAACTCTAGGTAGCAATTTTAAGTCTTCCATTCGTTGAAGCTCATCTTCAATCTTTTTGAAGCGACTCAGAACCACTTCCTGATCATCACCTGGCTTTATGTGTGCAACGGCCTTGGCTTTGGCTTTTCCCAGACGATCCAATAACTTGGGCAGGAACTTCTCTGCATTTCTTGAGGTTGAGGTGACATTTCTCATTTCAGATGCAATTACACTGAAAATGAGGTAGCCTGTTGCATATAGATTGAGGGTAGCTGTGGAACTCAAGAGATTGATGCAATCAAACCTATCATGTCTGCCTCTTTATTATTTAAGTGATATATGTTTACCTCAACAACAACAACAATAAGTAAATCACATGAATTTATTATACAAACTAACTTACCATCCATTTGTTGCAGATTAGTGAGTCCTCTAGAACTAACTTACCATCCATTTTTCTTTTAAAAAAACAAATAAGATAATAGAATTAACAATCACCGTAAGATCATCTTTTTTAAAGAAATACAATAATGACTCTTAGGCTAACAATCAGAGCTCAAAAAAGTAACACTAAAATAAAAAAAGAAAAAGAGAAAGGAAAAAAAAGCTCATTATACTCCTTAGTAGTCCTAGAAGCAAAGAACAATGGCAAAAGAAAATATATATTATTCCACACTTAATCTTTTAAACAATTATCTGATTGAGCATAGAGAAGATGGGTGGTGCAAGAGTAGGGTAACATGTCCAAAGAAATAAAAAAAGAAAGGACAAAAGAAAAAGCTCATTATACTCCCTGGTAGTCCTGGAAGGAAAGAACAATGGCAAGAGAAATATATATAATTCCCCACTCTCTTTAAACAATTATTCAATGTCAATTAATCTTAATCTCAATGAGCATAAAGAAGATGGTGTGCGAATGACCAGCAGAGTAACATGTCGAAAGATATGTTTTATTTAAGAATTGTAATATTTGTTGAGAATGTTTGTCCCATATTAAAAAATTAAGGGACCAAACGTGAGTTTATAAGGAGTTGGGCTACTCCCCAATTACCAATTGGTTTTGAGGTAGAACCTCAACTTCCTTCATTGTATCAAAGCAAGGCTTCACATGTTGGGCCCAATGGCCCACTCGTGCTCCCACGTCACCCAATATATATTCCATGTGTTAGGCTTAAAAGTCCACCACATGTGCAGGACTTGTTGAGACAAAAAATTTGTTACTGATAGCTTCTTATTTATCCCTATAGGCATCACATATGAGTGTAGTCCTGGAAGCAAACACAAAAGAAAAGGAGAAGAGAAAAGAAAAGGCTCATTACATATACTCCTTGGTAGTCCTGGAAGCAAAGAACAATGATAAAAAGAAAAATATATATGATTCCCCATTCTTTTCGATCAGTCTTAATCTCAATGAACATAAGACGGTGTGTGAAGGACCAGGATAACATGGCAAAATATATGTTTTATTTAAACAACAAAATATTCGGTAAGTATGGTTAAACTCCTAGGTTCCGTTTTATAGCTGAAACTCAAAAAATTAAAAGAAAAACTAGTCCAAATGGCACAGTTTGGATTCTGAATCAAAATTCGTGCTTCTACTAGAGACACAAACTTTTTATTACCAACTAATAATGTGACAGTTTCTTATTCACCGAAACTGATTAACAAAAACCGAACACTTAAAAAGGGCAAGCAAAGAACTATGGCAAACGAAAAACATATATGATTCCCCTAGCGGCTCATTCTACTTTTAAACAGTTATTTGATGCTGAGCATATGAATAACGTGGGTGAGAGAATCTGTTTTGTTCCAATAACAGATCCAGGTCCTTTGATCAAAGCGCTGAACAAAGGCCAAGGTGTGGTTACGTGCTCTTCTTATTACTCCCCACAGTTTCTGATTAAAATTGCAGTAGATACATAAATATAGTGTTGAAGGGGAAGAATGGCAGGGGATGTTGCTCAATTTCTCCGGAATAAGTTCCTGGCATCTCTTAGCGAGACAGAGTCTGAATTATCAGGTGCTGTTCTCATTTCTGATTTGGGAGCAATCAAAGATATTGTAATAGCTATAGATACTCGAAGACTTACGGGAGATTACTACTGTCTCTTTATCTCTGTGCTCCTGGACCTCACCGACGCATTGACCAAGTGCCAGGTCTTCTCACATGAGTGGAAGAAGCATAGTCATCACAAGACTCATTTAGTAGTCTTCAACCATTTGAGTTTGAGGAAGATTTGTTTCGTGCGGAAGATGAAGAAGCGGCTGGCTGCAATAAAACGCATCTTCGAGGCTGAGTTTATGAAAAAGGAAGAAATAATTTATAACTTGAGGGAATCATCAAGTCGTCCTGATGATCCTGAAGAGAATTCAGAGATCGAACTACCTGTAGTGGAGGCTGAAGTTGTGGGATTTGATGAGCAATTACTGAAGATTGGGAACTTTCTTTTAAAATCATCGCCGTCATCAGGTGCTGGATTTGCGGCAGTTGGGATAGTGGGCATGGCAGGGGTGGGTAAGACCACTCTGGTGCGCGAGGTTTTGAGTTGGTGGATGGTGCTAGGAAAATTTTCTCCTATAATTTGGTTATGCTTGTCGAATATAATCAAAGAAAATAAACAAGTAGAAGAAGAAATTGAGGTCAGCATTGTGAAATGTATGCTTAGTAAGTTGGACCATGATGCCGTTGCCGACGGAGATGGCATCATCCAGGAGGAGGAGGAGAAGACACTAAGTAGTAATAATTCTGGTCATCTCCTTGCTGCGCTCTTGGAAAGGCTCAACCAACATTTATCAGGTAAAAGTTATTTAATTGTGTTGGATGATATGTGGCACATGAACGATTTCTACTCGGATTTAGGACAAGTACTTGAGGTTCAGGAAGGTGATAAGAAAGTTGGGGATCGCTTATCGCACGGATTGCCTAAGGGTAGTGGTGGTGCCATCATCGTCACTAGTAGGATACCGGAAGTGGTTGAAGCTATGGTGGTACCGGCGCAGGGGTCAGATAAACATTATAAGAGCTTGATTATTTCTCTTGAGCCTTTGGACAGAGAAAGCTGCTGGAATATATATCAGGACACTGCTTTTGGTTATCAACAACATTTGGAAAAGGTTGAGAATGAAATTAAGGATCTATGTTATGGTCTACCATTGGCCGCTAGGACACTCGCAGAAATCATGTCCCAAAACTCCCAAAATTTTGAGTATTATTCTCAACTTAATTATACATACAGTACTTTACTTACTCCCTTATTTTGGTATCGTCTGTCTTTCGAATTATTTACGTACCAATATGAATGTCCCATGCAGGAGGACTTCTCCGCCCTACCACAAATCTGAGGACTTACCTTATTCCTTCCATATAAAAAAATCCCCAGTGTTGGTGTTTATTGATATGTCCAATACACGACAAGGAGAAGAACTTATTGGGAAATTTTGCGACCTCCTTACTAAAGAGCAGGTATTTTTCTCATTGAACATAGTTTATGTATAATTAAAGCTCTAATTAACATGCATGGATTTGATTAAAGTTTGTTGTAAATTGTTTTCCTTTATTTTCTAGGTTTTTGGTGTACAACTGGAAGAACCAAATATGTATAATAATCCTGTGACGGTGCTAAAGGATGTTTATGGTACTCTAGAAAAGCTTAAGCAAAATGGTTATTATGATTTTGCTTCTGAAATTCAAAAGAAGATGAGAATTATAGTAAGTAACATATTAAATTTATACGATTTGCTAAAGCGTAGTAAGTAACATATTAAATTATAGTAAGTAACATTTTTAATATGTTTTTTTAATTTGACATTATATATCTCAGGTTGTTGGCCAGGATGAGTTTGTAAATTGGATTTTGGGAGTTATCTGTGATCTTAAATTGCCAGAGTCACCCTCCATTGCTCCGGTACCACCACCGACTTTAAAAGAAAAACCGCTCTGGGTCCTCGACACCTACCAATATGGAATCGCTGCTTCGTTTGGATGGGTGGGGCGTTTAGCATTTATATTTAATTCTTTTTAATTGGCAACTATTTAATATTGAAACGTCTTTTTAATAACTATTTAATATTGGCCAATTGCCTGTTGCCGACCCCTGCTATCCGCCACAGCAGCCGGCCTCGACGTCAACGTCGCCCACCATCCTCCATATTCCGCGTCACTCTGCCCTCCTCCATCGTCGTCGGCATCGCCTTTGTCCTTCTCACCGGCTCACTCCCTCTCTATCCCCCATTTCCCGTTCTCTCTCTTCCATTCCTTGTTCTTCATCAAATCACTCCTCCTCCATCATCATCATCACCCACCCATCCCTTCCTCTTTTCCTCTTCAGTAACTCATCATTCATCACCCACACACTAGATATTGATTTCTCTCCTTTTTATCTTTAATTTTATTTGAGTTATTTATTAGGGAATTCTGAAAATTTTGGAAATGGTGGACTTTGAGTTGGCTTCGGGTCTGTGGAAGAACAGGGTACGGTCGGTGGAAAACAAATTTATCTGCTCTCTCCTCAAGATCTAAGTTGCTGAGAGAGAGAGAGGGAGGAATGAGAGAGAGTCGGTGGGAATTGAAGAGAGAGAAGAAGAGTGGTTTGAGTTGGAAGAAAAAAAAAATACTAAGTGTGTAAGTGGTATCCAACTGTCAGGAAGTAATTGTCTAGGGACACTGAGGTAGAATGCTTACCTTGGCGTCCCCGTGCCAGGCAATGTGCCAAACATTTTGAAATTTAAAACAATGTGTGGTTAGTCAAATTTGTAATAAATTTCAAATTTAGGAGGAAAGAAATCAATACAATAAATTAAGGAACTAACATTTAATACAACCATATAATAGGGTAAAATCTAATTAGGGGTACTTATGGAATATAAAAAGTATAATCAATCAAATTTTAAATTAAAATAGGTAACTTGCTGAGTTAGATCCTAATTATCGGGTTTTACTTATAATAAATTGGGTTTTATTCATGGTTAGTTGTAAAAAAGAAAACATTAGTTTGAAGGGATCCACATTTACTATTTTATTTTCTTCCGTTTTCATGACATATATATATATATGTACCATCTCTTTGTACGTCTTTGTTTTTCATGGAAAAATGAGTATGAGTATAGGCTTTTAAATTTCCATTTTAATTACAACATGTACATGTATGATTCTGCTGTTACTTACTAGGTTGGCAGGCAATTGATGCATCTCTCTATTATTTATGCATGTTGCCTGCTTGACTACTTCCAGAAGAACATTTTGAATATATCACCGCTGCGATCGTTCCTTGTTGACGTAGCACTGTAAAATCGTGGAGAACTGACAGGTATTCGATTTAGATGTCGTATGGCTAACTCTTTAATTATCTGTCGTATGGCTAACAAAAAAACAAAAACAAAAAAGGTTTCTCACACAAACATTACTAATTAGGTGTCATGAGAGTTTGAACCTAAAACCATTGGTATGCAAGTGAATATCATTTTTCCACTACGGCTACACCTAATTGACAATTATATATATGTTCATATTATTTCTTTTTAGTTTACATTGAAGTTAACTTTTCGTAGTAAGATAGCAAGAATTAATGGGTAAATTAATCTGGATTATATATGTTGCATTAATTTATTGTAGTTGTAATCTTATTTTATTCTTTTATTGGATTTTCAGCTGGCTTTGTTTCATTAAGCTGAAACACACTCAATCTTCTACAAGTCAACAAGAAAAACCATATTCTTCTTTTATGGACCGATTACCACATTATTTGCATGAGGTTGGAGATGTGGGAAAAGCGGTAAGAATCTCCAATCTCCAATCTCAATGGACCTATCACTTCACTTTTATGATAACCTTTGAGTACTGAATATTCGGATGATCATGATCTCCCTTTTCTTGCAATTGGTGTCTTCATTCATTCTTATCTCTCCTTCCATATTACCACTTCTTATCTTAAGATAATATTAATTCCTCAATTCTTATACATTTCTTAGGATAATCCAACATTATACGGACGATTTTGGTACGTCTTCCACTTCAGCGGTAAAGAATTTCATCCTTGTTTAGCACTTTGGATGGCTCAAATTGCATCTCACTTACAATTTTTATACGGACGATTTTGGTACTACTTCAGGTTGTCTGGTAAAGAATTTCACCCTTGTTTAAACTTTAATTTCTTTTCTTCGTTACGTGCCCAAATTCATTTGAATTTTTTTTTTTTTAATACTCATGTTATCATTTCATTTCCATATTTTTCATGCATTAATTAATGGGTCAGAATTAGAGGGACACATTTTTTGACACTTTTCGACACATGCTATAGAAAGTTGGATTTTAGCACTTTGGATGGCTCAAATTGCATCTCACTTACATTTAGTTTTATAAACATGACTCAAAGTTTCATTCGAAGTTCCATAATTTTCTAACAATTTATATTTTTTTATTCATATTTTCGTCGGAATTTCTACATTTGGGGACTACTAATATTTTCAAAATGGCCGATATTTAAGTCCACAGCGATAAGCCTTCAAGGTAAATGAGCTTCATGCTTTCATCCAAGCTAAATTATTCATCATGTTGTTATAAATAACCCTGTATGCATATGAAATTACTAATTATTGGTATCCAATCCTGGTAATTTGATATTAAATTATATAGGCTTATTTTCACAAAAGGTCTTTGACGTTCACGAAATTATCATCTTTAGTTCTTCTTTTTTTTGGTGACATGATTAGTCCTTAGCACTAGATTGTCTTAATTTTGTTATTCGACCACTCCGTTATTGTAATCACCCTTTGTGGTTAGTTTGTTTTGGCCCTTGTGGCTAATGGCTTTTTTGGCTGAATTATGAATGCAATCCTAGAATTTCTCAACAAAAAAAAAAGGTTACTCACATATATTCATACCTCGAGAAGAAAATTACTAATCATTCATACTGTCAAGTATTCTATTAAACTGATGATGTGGAACCCAAATCATAGAGAAGAAAATAACAATCCTCCTGTACTACAAGAATTTTGTTGTTACAGAACTACTTTTTAGGGATTTTTGGAACTGTTATTTTTCCTTATCAGCAAAACAACAACGTGTATCTGATCCACCAGCTGTTTTATATTTATTTAATTTGAGCTAGAGAGTGGGTGTCAGGGAAAGGGAGAGGGGGAATGCAGGATGGGACGAGGCATGGGAGGGGGAGTCAACAGTTTTTATTTTATTTTTATTTTTACAAGTTTTAAATTTAAGTTTTCTATGTTTTATTGAATTTTTATTTTTTAAATATTTTCAAAATAATTTTTTATTTAGATCCATATGACATGCTATTATTGGACACATGGCTCCACATACATGCCATATCATCAATTTAACAGAATCTTTATGGAATCTCACGGTAGGGATCAATTTTATATACGCAGGGTAATTTCGTGACGTATCAAATGTGATAATTTCGTAAACCTCATAGAACATTTGTGAAAATATAAGCCAACTACATATTCTTCTTTTAGTACTTTATACTTTTGTTTTTCCTAACAGAGACGACCTATCCTCAATTGCAATAGTAAAGGTGTTGAATCATCTTGGTCAGTGGGAAATGCTTCACATTCCTGAAAGGTACGTAATAATTGTGGAATTTACACTCAACTTCTTTTATTGCTCCCTCATAGATGATATCATTTTTCTGTTGTGTGCTTTTACTTCTTTAAAATGTTTGATGAAAACCTTGCTTGCACTCTCTCTTTCATCTCACTATTTGTTGTATGATTAAATGGAAAGGAAAAAAAAAAAGAAAAAAAAAAAGAGGAAAATGGCACTTTCATTTTGGCACATCTTTCTGTCATTTTTTCTCTCTCTTTAACCCTAGTTTGATAACTAATTTTTCATAAAACTTGATTCTGTTGGTGTCAAACGCACCAAAAGGGCAATTCTCTCTGTACATCGGGAATTTCTGTTGTTTTCAAGTCATCATTTCTTATTTTTTGTTTTTGTTTTTATATATAAGGAAAGCAACAGTGTGAAAATGCCATAAAAATTTAAACCTAAGACCTCCATTAGTATGCAAGTTAAACTTTTTTGTTTTCTTAATACAAGTGACATTGATGTTTTTCATATGGGTCCCTGAGAGTTTAACCTCTGTCCATATGGATAAAAATGAAAGAGCAAAACCACCTGAGTTATACCCTTCATTGGCTACGTTTTGATTACTTTACATTTAAGCATATATATATCATTCACACACTTGCACATGCGCAAACTTACGCGTACTCTAATTTTATGTCTTTTGGTATACATGTACAGCACCAATTCAATTCATTGTCTTAACTTCCCTATCTTTCGTCCAAGAGAAGATCATATGTTCATGGACGACACTAGGGAATATAAAAAAGTGAGGTTCCTTTTTCTTCCTTTACACGTGTTTTTGTTTTCGTGAGATATGCATGCATTGGTTAATGTTTCTGTGATTGGCATTTGCAATCAGATTTAATGTTATTGATACCATATTTATTCACCAAATCACCTCATTAATAGGAATCTGGACTTTTTATATTGATTTTTTCTGTTAGGATTTGATTTGATTTTCCTTTACAAATATTTTTTTTTCTTCAAATCAGTGGATGTGGATCCCTCTAATAGAGAGGTGACTCCACCAGTGTACGTGGGATCTATCGTTTTAAAGAGGTTGTCAGTACTGTGATCAGTAAATGTGGTCCAAATAACACCAACCTTCATTTGTACGACCACATTGCTGATTATCTCTCTAAAAGAGGATCCACCACTGTATGTGAGATCCATCCATATTAAAGAGGTGGTGAGTAATAATGTTTTTCAAATAGCGACACCCTTACATATATACCCATTAATTACTAAAACATTTCCATGTTAAAATTGAGTTAATTACAGACACCCAAGAGCCCATCTTTCATAGACGATGGACGCCTCGAAGTTATCGGTTACAAATTTGATCTCATCGCTTATATGGTAATCCGGACTTCCCTTGATCAGGTCATACATCTTGAATTGATATTTGTTCAGATTGCAGCATCCATTTCAAAGAGAGGATTACTAAACTTATATCTACTTCTTTTTTTTTTTTTTAAAGGTACGAGGAATTCGCTTCGAGTTTATAAAAGGTGCAAGAGGGTTTGTGCGCATGAGTTTTGATGATGGAGAAACAAAGTTTAAAATCCCTACTGATGAATTGGTTGAGATTGAAATCTCTTACCAGGGCCAAGTCAACATTCTTGCCGGTCCAAATTGCGAAGCAAAAAGTATCCATCACTCCAAATTGCCGGTCCAAATTGCACAGCGTTCAGATACCTGAGGCCAATCTAGAGCACTGAACAAATGAAACAAGTGTAACAGTGAAACTTTATTGATATTTTTCAACAACTGATGTATTTTTTGTTTTTTTTTTTTGTTTTTGTGTGCGTGTGGTCTGAATTTCAACAACTGGTTTACAAGCTTGAAAACTGATTAATATACTAAAACAGCTGTAAAACTGATTAATTAACAACAGATTGATAACAGAACCAATATAAGTTTGACAACTCAATCTTATACCAAAAGACAATAATGCCCTTCGAATCCTATCGTTACTCCCTCCTATGATCCTATCCTATAGAAGATGAGCCTTGTCCTCAAGGATATATACGGATTATCTCACCAAAGTCCATTCGTTGTCTTAGCTTGCTAACCTTTGTTTTACCTTCATTTTTATCCTTGTAAAATGCATGGATCATGTTTCTGTTCCGTGATTGTAATATATGCAATATTATACACCCTTCGAATATTAAAGTTTTCTTGGTTGAAATCGACTTACAGACAACCCTGGCCTGGCCCCATCTTTCATACACTACTACGTTTCACTATTTGCGCGACGAAAGATCGCGCGACGAAGAACAATTCGTCGCGCAAACAATACTTGCGCGACTAAGAAAACTATTCGTCGCGCAATCCACTGAAAATTTGCGCCACCAAACTTTTTCGTCTCGCAAAATGTATATGCGCGACAAAACAATTTTAAAGCAGAGTTAAAAAGCGGGGAATTTTTTAGCGAAACATTTGCGCGACGAGAAATATCGTCGCTAAAGGCAACATTGCGCGACGAATAAATTCTCCGTCGCCCAAAGAGGACAGTCCCTTATTTAGCGCGACGGAAAGACGCTTTCACGTAAGAGAACAAGAGATATTTTATTTTTGGCGCCAAAAATGACTGGTGGGATATTTTTTTGCGCGACGTAGTACATTCGTCGCGTAAAGTTCAACGTTCTGCGACGAATATCTTGTTTTGCGCGACGGAATTTTGTTTTGCGCAAGGTGGCGCGACGGAAAGTACCAGCGTTGTGCAAAAGTTAGATGTCGGCGGTGTTTGCGCGACGAAAAAATGGGTTTGCGCGACGGATGATTTGGTTTTTTGCGACGGGAGTTTGCGCGACGAATAAGTATGTTCGTCGCGCAAAGTCCTTCTTCTTCATATTAGAATTCTGCCATTGCAGAGGCAGAATGCAAAAACAAAGCATCGCCTCTGCCTCTCTCTCAACCTCTCTGCCGCTCTGGGATTTCAATACATTGATTGGGTAAGTATTTTTCGTCATTAGTTTAAAAGTATTAATTTAAGTTCGTACTAAGGTTTTTTAATTTGTTTTCGTTAGGGATATTTGTAATTAGCGATTGGTGGAGAACGATTGAGAATGTATTTTATTTGTTTTATATATGTTTAAAATGTTCTTGTGAAGTTATATTTATATTATGTTGTGCGTAACGTAGTACAATCTGTTGTGATGTACGAAGTTAATTGAAATTAACTTCGTGCTTTTATTTTTATGTTTAGTAACACTTAGTTTCCCTCGAGATTAGTTGGATTTCGTGCATGGATGCGTAATGCATGACTGCGGTCCAATTAATTCTTGAATTGTCCCATTATTTGGACAGTTTGGTAATGCATAGTGTTGTCACGTAATCTATGGCTACATGATTAGGTTTCGATTGTGGATATTTCGTTGTCATCTCGGTACGTTCTTCGGGTGGTACATAGGTATTTATACCTATGGCCACCTCAAGCTATGGCGAGATCTTTGGCGAAATTCATCCACGTCGAAATCTAATCTCATGTAGTCGTGGTTACGTGGCGAGTATGCATTCCCGAATGGGATAGGACCCTTACCGGAGGCATAAGGTGACATTATAACTTCGTATGAAGTTGTTGTGATTGTTGTGTTGTGATTCTGGTTTCAGGAATTATGGACAGAAGGTGGATACAGAACCCGAACAGATGTGCAGACGAATACTTGGATGGAATCGAGGATTTTATTGAGTTTGCACGTAGAACACAACCCGGGTGCAACTAGAATCCGTTGTCCTTGTAGGAGGTGCAACAACACGTTATGGGAGACAATTGAAAATGTTGGATTTCATTTAGTAAGGAATGGAATGATTGAGACATATAGCATTTGGAACCTTCACGGGGAACAATTAGAGCATGCTTCGTCTTCAAATGCCACAAGAGTGGACAATGTTCAACCTATTGTGGATGCTAATGATGAAGTCATGGATATTATAGGATGTTTTTCCATTTGCATCGACCAACATGAATCAAGAAGAGCAAGATGATGTGCCTACACCAATAGACAGTGCGGAGTTTGAACAATATGAGAAATTGTTAAAAAATGCCAACCAAGAGTTATACCCGGGGTGCGAGAGCTTTTCCGTTCTCACGGCCATTGTGGAGCTAATGCACGGAAAAATAAAGTATCGTATGTCGAACCTGTGTTTCGATTACTTTTTGGGGGTTTTCAAGAGAATGCTTCCGACGGACAATTGTTTGCCGAAAGACCATAAACAGGCGCAGAAGGTGTTGAATGGTCTTGGATTGGGTTATGAAAAAATCCATGCTTGCAAAAACAATTGCATGTTATTCTACAAAGAGCATGAATCGTTGGATACATGTCCTATATGCAATGAGTCGAGGTTCAAGATGACATCTCAGAATAGGACGACTAAGATCCCACAAAAAGTCATGCGTTATTTGCCCACGAAACCTAGGTTGCGGCGATTGTATATGTCGACCCATACGCCACGGACATGAGATGGCATCAGGGAAAAGCGGGTAGACGATGATGTGATGCGGCATCCTGCAGATGGGAGGCATGGAAAGAGTTCGATCGAGCGTTCCCGAGTTTTCTGCTGATCCCGAAATGTTAGATTGGGACTTGCCACTGCGGATTCAATCCGTATGGGGTTCTAAACCAACACCACAGCACTTGGCCGATTTTCGTATTCCCATATAATTTGCCGCCTTGGAAATGCATGAAAAAAGAATACATGATGATGACTGTTTTGATAATCGAGGATCCTGGGAGGTCAATCGATGTTTACTTAAGGCGCTGGTTGATGAGTGAAGGATTTGTGGACAAACGGTGTTCGCACGTACGATAAATCAACTGGGAAGATGTTCACTTTGCGGGCAGCAGTTATGTGGATGTGAATGATTTCCCAGCATATGCAATGGTTTCTGGGTGGAGCACAAAAGGTTATATGGCATGTCCTGTATGCAAGGAAGATGTAACTTCTGGTTGGCATGCTGGAAAAGTTTGTTACCTTGGTCATCGGAGATGGTTGCCATGGGACCATGAGTGGAGGGAAAAAGATAAAGAGTTCGACGGGAACACTGAGAAGGCCGCTTAGACCAGAGAATGGTCCGGTGATGAGATATTGGACCAGCTTAACCGTTGGATTTTGCTCCCTTCGGAAAACAGTTAGTATATCGGACCTTCTACACATATGAACTGGACGCACAAGCCTATGTTTTTTGAGCTCCCATATTGGTCGAAACTAAAATTGAGGCACAATCTAGATGTGATGCATGTTGAGAAAAATGTATTCGACACATTGGTGGGCACGATTCTAGATATCGAGGGGAAGACAAAGGACACGATCAAAGCTCGTCTTGATTTGGAAAGAATGGGCATACGAAGGGGTTTATGGATGAATAGGGACAATGATAAAGCTAGAAGGGATCTTGCATTCTTTTCTATGAAACCGAATGACAAGAAAGAGTTTCTAAAGTTTGTATCGTCAGTAAAGTTTCCCGATGGGTATGCTTCTAATATCGCACGTTGTGTGAATGTTGACGGGGGTAAATTTACTGGACTTAAAAGCCATGACTGCCATGTGTTTATGCAACGCCTACTTCCTGTTGGTATTCGACACCTATTGCCGGAAGATGTAGTGAAGCCAATCATTTTGTTGTCCAGATTTTTTTCCCAACTGACGTGCGAAAACTTTGCGAAAAACGGACATGTTGATTCAGATTGCGCCATGACATTGTCCAAGTCCTATGCAAGTTTGAGATGATATTTCCTCCAGCTTTCTTCACAAGTATGATGCACGTGATGGTTCACTTGCCAGAAGAGGCATTACTTGCTGGTCCTGTCAACTATCGCTGGATGTATCCAATAGAAAGGTATATAATCCTTATCATTTGTGTATGCATCATTATCACATGCTTGCTAATTTCAATCATATCGTTTTATTTTGGCGAGAGCTTCTCGGAGAGCTGAAAAAGTGTGCATGCAGGCCGAAGGGATCAATTGTAGAGGCTTGGGTTCAATATGAGTCGCTTACTTTCTGCGGAATGTATTTAAAAAATGTGGAGAGCGGTTTTCAATCGTCCCTCAGCGCAATCATGATGGAGGTATGAGAAATGAAAAACTTTCAATTTTGCCCAGCGCCACCGACCCTTCGGAGATCCTGGGCCGAGAGTCGTTTCTTAGAAATGACATGGAGGTAGCGCATTGGTTCGTACTGAACAATTGTGATGAGATCATGGGATACTTATATGAGCATGAAGAGATGATGAAGCGAGAACATCCATCACATTTGGTTGCCCAGAAACACCGTGAATTGTTTCCACAATGGTTTTTGGATTCTGTAAGTTATCAGTTGTTTGTTATTTGAGAAATATAAATTTTTTTAAATTTTGTCAGACTAACATATGAATGGTTTTGTATAATATTAGGTGAATAAGTTGAAATCATCGAATTCCCCAACTTACAGTGATGAGTTATATAACTTGGCGTTCGGCCCGATTCGCGCTGAATTGTTCTCGGGTTGTAATGTCAACGGTGTCAAATTTTTGGCGAAGCTGCGAGATGACAAGTTGTGTACGCATAAAGCAGCGGTGTCCATGTCCAGGTGGAGGCGAAAGCGGACATTGATTTCTATGGCAAACTCACAACTGTCGTGCAATTGCTTTACAAAGATCGATACCAAGTGATTATGTTTAAGTGTCGATGGTTTGACACCAACCCAAATAGGCGGCAAGTGTTAAAATCGATCATGGCTTACTATCATGAACATGAACAGAACTTGGTATGATGGCGACCCTTATATTTTGGCAAACATGGCAACACAAATTGTGTATCTAGATGACCCTAAAGCCGGGAAGCGGTTGGAGCGTTGTTCAAAAGATGGATCACGAGGCGTGTATGCTATACCAGAACTAGACCCAACTGACAACGACGTCAACAATGTGGCTGACCAACGTTTAGAATCTTCAATGGAAAATGATGCGGAAACACTTCGAAATACTAATGTTAGCCATTTCAAATACAAGGAGTGTCTTCAATCGAAATACCGATTCAGTCAATTACAATTGACCTCGGTGATCTTCCGCAATATGATGTTGCCGTTGGCCCGAGCAACGACGATGATGTAGTTATAGAAGGCGGAGGAGGAGGAGGAGGAAGAGGATTGGGAGACCGAAAGTGATGATAGCAACGATAGCGAAAGTTATTATAGTTCAGGATGATGAATGATTAATTTTTTTTGTAATTTTATTATGTTAGTGGACATATTTTGTGTAATGCAAATGTTTTCATATATGTACTTGTTATATCCAAACATTATATATGATACCAAGTGAAACATTATTAAAATAATTGTAGTTATAAACCATTGTAGTTTAAAAAATGAAAACCATATAACCGAAAAAATGAATACAAAGAACATAAGATTATCAACAATCCTTCCATTCTCAAATCAAAAGAAAATAGAATAAATCATACTTTCATACAATTCATTATATGTAATGATGAATAATTCAGATTAATAATATGTGAATGCAAATAATCTTGCGCGACGAAGGCATAATTGTCGCGCAAATTTTCTTGCGACGGATAACGTAAACGTCACGCATACTCTATTATTTGCGCGACAAATAATATCGTCGCGCAAGTGCCTTTCTCGCGACGAAAAACAGACCTCGTCGCGCAAACATATACACATATATATATTTCTGATATATACACACGTATATAGTTGAAATTGACGATCGAAGTAGTTCACTGTATTCACATAGGGTTAAACAGTATAGCTGTAAAAATCGTCAAAATCAGAGTCAAAATAACCGTTAAATCATGACTTTTCGTTTATAATCCGTCGAAACGTTTTGTCCCGTTACATTTGAGCTCTGAATGTTTTTTTTTTCTCATTTTTGACGTATAAGATCTCGAAGTATAAACAAACATATTTGACGGCTAGATTACTGAAACTAGTTTCCTAGAATGC
Source organism: Prunus mume (assembly GCF_029339155.1). Classification (NCBI taxonomy): domain Eukaryota; kingdom Viridiplantae; phylum Streptophyta; class Magnoliopsida; order Rosales; family Rosaceae; genus Prunus; species Prunus mume. The sequence continues at coordinate 25,253,290 of NC_142701.1, read as the reverse complement.
GTATTCCATAAAAACACAATATTCATAAAAACTGAATAATTTCTTTATACATTCCTTCAGTCTAACATAAGATTATGTGATGTCTTGTACTGTAAATATCTGAAATTGAAGATCGAATTACATCTCTGTATTCATATAGGGTCAAGAACCGCAGCTTGTAAAAAATTTTCAACATCGGAGTTAAAATCACCGTTGAATCGGGACAATTTGTTTAGAACCGTCGAAAAGTTTTGTCCCGTTACTCAATCTCTGAATGTTCATTCATTATGATTTTTGACGTATACGATCTTGAACTATGAAAAAAGAAGATTGCCGGTTGGATCATTGAAACTAGTTCAGGAGTTCGGGTTTAGGGCTTAGGGTACAGGTTTTAGGGTTTAGGGTACTAGGGTATGGTTTTGCGCGACAAACCTACACTTACGCGTCGCGCAAAACATATGCGACAAACATAATCCCATTCGTCGCGCAAAATCATTAAAAATTCGCTCCCTCTCCGCTCCAACACTTGGTGAAATTTTTTTTGGCAAAGCAGATTACCGGCGATTTACATATTCCCATTCGTCGCGCAAAATCAATAACAAAATTCGCTCCCTCTCTCGCTCCAACACTTGGTGAATTTTTTTGCAAAAGCAGTGCGCGATATATGCCCATTCGTCACGCAAAAATCAATAAAAAAATTCGTTCCCCTCTCCGCTCCAACACTTAGTGAAATTTTTTGGCAAAAGCTGATTGCGCGACAGCGTGTCCAGTCGTCGCGCAAATTTTTTGGCAACAGCTAGATTATGCGCGATTTATACGCACTCGTCGCGCATTCTCATTGCATGTATTTTTCCAGCGCAAAATCAAATCCCAAAATTTTGGGCGGTCGGACAAGTATCTTGTGAAGACACTAGTTCTTTAAATCGCCGCGCAAGGTATATCTATTCCACAGCGTTGCGCGGCGAAATCAAGTTTTTCAGTCGCGCAAAGGTCAGGTTTTTATAATATTGCGCGACGAAAAGTTTATTTTACGTCCGCAGGTTATTTTAATGAACTTTGCGCGACGGATTTATATGTTCGTCGCGCAAAGTCGAATAAGTTTTCTGAAAATCACGATCTTCTCATTCTTCCCCAATTTCTCAAACGGAACCCTAAACCTCCCTTTCTCTTCGCCGTGACCTCAGCCCCTACTCCGCCCCAATTCAGGACAGACTGCCGCCACCACCGTCGAACCCAGGAGGCTTCTCCGCCGTCGCCGTCTATCCTGCCGCCGTGATTTCCTCCGCTTAGGCCGAATCTTCGCCGCCGTTGTTCTCTCTCCTCCGGGCACCAAATCCGGCAATTGAGGTATGCTTTCTGGGCTATTTTTCATGCTCTACCTGATGGTTGTGTAGGATTTGATTGATTGTGTGCATAGGGTAGTGAATTTGAAACCCTAGGTTTCGGCCGGTTTTGAAATTGAAATTCCGGCCACTTCCGTCCGTTTTTCGGGGTAGGTCCGAGAACAAAAGTGCCTCCAATTGATGTTTTAAACATAGGGTAGGAACCTTGCCCCTTAATTTGTAGGATTTCCCGGGGATTGTTATCGCTTAGGGCACTCTACGCGCTATTGCCGTAGCGGCGTGTGGTGGCGTGGAGTATTGTGGCATAGGGAATTTTGTCCCAGATGCAAACATTTCGTTGTCACGAGCGCGTAGGTGTGCTCGGATTGGAATTTGGTTATCGTTTGAGTCTCGAACGGTTCGAACCTATTGTGCGATTTTAGGGTTTGATATGTTCGGACCGTTGGATCGAGCTGAAACTCACGTATGTGGTACCATGTATTTATAGGATCGTTTAGGATTGACGGATCGTGATCGGAGTCCCGGATACTCAAATCGCAAACCCTAGGTCAAACTATGATTTTAATTAGTTAGTTCAATTTTTTACTGACATTGTATGTGCTACATTGGATTAATGAAATTGTGCAGATGTCAGACTTGATTAGACGTCGTAGGCCGTGGGCTACACCGAGTTCGAGGCCGGCTCGGCCAGTGTCACCCTGCTCGCTCCGATGATGAGGCGGGACCACGTGCTAGCTGGTCCTGGGGATCCCAGGCGGCTGCATCATCATCTTCTTCGGTGGTGCAGCCTCTTAGCGCTAGGCGGCGACACCGGCCCGCTACCACCACCGACACCACATCCACGGTATCACTTGTCTGGTGCCTCGGGCACCTCAGAGTAATACCCTTCCCCTTTCATTTTTTTAACATTTTTTTAATTGGGAATTTTATGGTTCAATTTGATTGTATATGTAACAATATTGTCATATCCCTTTGCGCCAAGGAACACCCGCGAGGCGTGTCGGCAAGACGCGGAGTCACCGGGTGACCAACGAGTCGTATCGACATCGGATATGACGGCGCCATCGGGCTGCCGGGCGGACTTGCATAGCTCCTTGGCCCACGACATTGGCCACGTCGTTCGGACCCATTGCCCGATGCAATGGAAGTCTTGGAAGAGTCATACAGCGAGATCAAGATGCAAGTTCGCGGCCAGTTGTCGGTATGTTTCATATCTTTTAATTATTTTTCTTTCAAACTTTATATATTTCTATTACTTAATGTATGTAATCAATTTATTGCAGACGAACTACGACTTAGAGGACATCAACGAGGAGACTTTGGCATATCGTCAATGCGGACTCTTCGGTGAGAGTATAAGCGATGGAAGAGCGACTTGCACCACCATTTTAGGCGTTTGATGATCCGCAAGTCGCTCTTGGGAGGGTTGCCCGAAGGAGCTTGAGGGGCGGGAGGATAGTTAGGCGTGGCTCTGCGCTCATTTTGGCGCCCGATTATGTGGTATTTTTAATAATATTTGTTTAATGTTTATTTTATTTTTTATATCTCATTATTATTTAATTTATTTATAGTTCAATTATTACGTTTTATTTTTTGTATAACAGAATAAAGCCCAAGTGAATAAGGGCAATAGGAAGAAGAAGACTCTTCTTCACCATTCCGGCTCCAGGCCCTTCTCATATAGGATGGATGCACGGCGTCGGGTAAGAATAATATAATTTATATTTAATTTTTAATACGTCATTATTATTAATTTCTTTTGTTCATACTAATATTTTTCTTCTCTTGTTCAATTAAGGGGGGGTCGAAATTCCCAGAGATCGACGTCTTTGGTGACGTTTATGTTCGACCTGGGAATGAGTTGGCCGAGTCCCTTCATGTAAGTATTATGTATTTTTAATTCTTATGTTACACTTTCAATTTATATGCATTTTTGAATTTATATTTTATGTAATGTTAAACAGACGACGATGGTGGAAGGAGCCAGTTGGTTCTTCAAGAGTCCGCCTCCCAACTTCCTCCCGAGACTCCGATCGAGTCTGTGGATCCTCCGCATGATGCTGGATTTTAGATTTTGGCGCAGGCGTTGGATCAGACTCTCGGGAGGAGGCGGGAGCGTATTGTAGGGGATGGGAATGCCGACGAGAGGAACCTCGACGCGGTCATCGTCGCGAGCAAGCGATGTGGATTTGTTTGACGTCGCGGGTTGCGAGCTTGAAGGTCGGATGTCCGGTGATTCTGCATCCCTTGCAGCGATCCGCATTCCAATCCCAATTTTTGGTGCGCGACCTCCGAGCCCGTCCACCCCGAGCATCCCCAGACACCACGGCCCCTGCAGACACCCATACCTCCGAGCCGCATGTGGCAGATGACCAAGTAGATTTTGGAACATTATTTGATTAGTTTTTTATTTTTATAATTACTTTTACAATTTGTATACATTTATTTTATTTTATATAATAGATGTTTTCTTTACGATTAATTTTTTTTATTGTAATTTCATTTTAATTAAAAAAACCAAATTTATTTTTTTACAAAATTAAAAATCAAATAATAATTTTTTTTTAAAATAATATATATTGCTTTTGCGCGACGAAACGTAAATCGTCGCGCAAAAACATTTAAATAACAAATCGACAAATATATTTTAATCTTGCGCGACGAATAATTTCGTTGCGCAAAATAGTGTATGCGCGACGAATAAGATGTCGTCGCGCAAGGTTCATGTAGCTCGCGCGACGGAAAATTCCGTCGCAAGCAGATTTGCGACGACCACTTGTTCGTCGCGCAAATATTTGTGCGACGGACAATGAGGTCGTCCCGAAATGTTTTTTGAAACGAAGTTGTTATCGTAGCGCAAACTGCGCGACGAATAAATATAATTCGTCGCGCAAATCCTTTCTTCACGAACTTTGCGCGATGAAACTTCTGTCGCGCATAATGATGTGCGACTAAAATCATTTTTGCGCGACGAATACCCTTTCGTCGCGCAAAGACTAAAATGTAGTAGTGATACATGATGGACGCCATGAAATTATTGGCTTCAAATATGTTTTTCTTTAGAGTGAACGTTGCAGTCGCCTTGATCAGGTCATATCTCTTCAAAATATGTTTAAACTGCCCTTTTGCTTCTTCCGGACTCATTACATGAATGTTGTTAAGTGCCCTCCAAATGTGCTACCAAGGAATAAGTTTTACATCTTCTCCTACATTTGTATCAAAAGATGATTAATTTTGCTTTTTCCCCTTGAATTTAGGTACTGTGAATTTGCTTCGAGTTTATAGAGGGTGCAGCTCAAGTTGTGAACATGAGGATTGATGGAGCACCATGGAAAAAAAATCTCACTTGATGGTTTGGTTGGGATTGAAATCTCATACTGTCAAGTCAACTTTCTTGCCTTTCCAAACTGCCTGGCAAAAAGTATCTGTGACTCGTCCCGATCTTGAGCTTCTGAAACTGGTGTTGATAACAATGCTAAGGATTTACTCTCAAGGACATAATAATAATAATAATAATAATAAAAAGTTCGGTGCAGCTAGCACGTTCAAAGTCCCCCATGATGGTAACTCTTCTAAAGGAGATAATGAGTCCGAAGAAGCAAGTACTTATGAAGATTACTTTGAAGGCAGATGATGAGTCTCAAGAAGCAAGGTCTTCCAGAATCCCCTATGATGATGGTAACACTTCTGAAGATGACTCTTGAGTCTGAAGGAGATGATGAGTCTGATGAAGCCAGCACTTCCAGAACCCTCTAATCCTAGAGCTACTTTATATTTTAGTTTGTCCAGCTCTCCTTTACTTAGTCAATGATGTGAAGAAAGAGAGTAGTGAAGTATTTACATTGTGTTCTGACTTTTGCATCTGAATCAAATTATATCAAACTGATTATCTCATACTTTTAGAAAATTTAAATATAAAACAATGTTTATCCATTTGAAATAGGTCCCTTTCTATAGTTGAAGTTTGTAAATGAGTAGACAGAATTCCATACTCAACCTCAAACATACGCAAAATTTTGCTTGGATGGAAATATTTCTTATCTTAAACTCATTCATCTTTAGAGGTGTAAAATAGCTCAGTCTGATACAAGACGACACTGGCTCAATATGATGCAATTGTGCCCGAACACTATTAAGATGAACACAGCATGGGCAGGACTTTGTCATATCCTGCCAAGCAAAGCACAACATGATTTATTCTACACCTATTCATGCTTATTTCACATTGAGGTACCGTAGGAAGAAAAATTGTAAAGCTTTTTCAGATATCTTTGGAAAATTTAGAGCACTTGAACAAATGAAAATGACAATAAACACAGGTGACAAACAACGATGAGCAAAGGCAATAGCCATTATGAACTGATGGACAAAGTATAAAAACATGACAGTATGGAAGGCCCAAGTCGAAAATGAGTTATTTAAGAAAGAAAGAAAACAAGAGGGCCTTTGTTATCTAGCAAGTGTTTGTTGTGGAGCTGGAAGGCTATACAAGGATTTCAGCTGCTGCTAATGAGCTTCTTTATGCATAGCAGGTTGAAGTTCCAAATCATCGGACCACCATTGCTCTAATCCGTGAGCCTCCGAAAACTTCTGGTTTCCCTTTAACATCACAAACAGCTTTGCTGCTACTTGACCATTTGTTGGGCACGTTCTCTTTGTTAGCATTGTTTACTTCTCCATCATGCTCAAGATATAAGAACAGTGAGATGTAGTCACTTGGTATTTACATACAAATGAGAACCCATTTTCCCAAACCCATACCAGGATTCTTCAAACCCGAAAAATTTGGCATCCTATTCTTCAATCCAAAACCAGAAGTCCTATCCCCTTCTTCACTGCTGACCTGAGCTCCACTTCTCAAAGGGAGCATTGACTTAAATCTCTTCCAAGCAAATCCTGCTTTCTCTCCGATATTTCTGAAGCTCATTGCTAGCTAAACAGAAGGTGGATTGAACAAATGAGTTTCCACATACATCCCTTCTTTGGCTAATGCTTTTCCCACTTGGAGAAAAATCCAGCCCCCAATGAGTGTCCCGCAAATACAAACATTACTACTTCCATACCTTTCAGCAAGAATCTGATTTCAAAGCCTCCATAGCTGCTTTAAACCTAACAGAGCCCTTCAAGCTCTCCCAAGCAAGAAACCGAAGGTCGTCTTCATATCCCTTCGCATAGTTGGGCCTTTGAGCAATGTTCCTCTAAGTGCTAGAATCGCCTTTGGCGCACCGCTTGGTCTGATGAGTACAAAGTCAGCAAAGTGCTGCAGATCGATCCCATTCCAAAATTGTCCCAAATATGGATCCATCTCTTTCATCGACTAAGGTTTGGGATAGTTTATACCTAAAGGGTATCCACCACTTAGGAGCTAGAGCATTTGCTTCATCTCTATTCTCTTGTCTGTCGAGTTCAAGCAAATATATTGCTTGTATGAAGCATGCGATTACAGATTCGTTTATAATTCCCATCCTTCCTGTATGAAAAGAAAAGCTAGTCATTTACCAAAATTAGTGGCATAGGGTTTTTCATCGCCTATACTACATGAGAGTTGTGCCATGTCATATGAGGGAGACAAGCATACGTATACCCCAGAACCAATTCTGGCTAATTTGAAACAAAGCTAGCATTTGATTCAATGATTCTAAATCCAGATCACTAAATTAATAATGTTAACAGCATTCTTTGTACATTTGTGTCTGTAATTTATGCTCAATTAATTCCAGATAGCATGGTATGCGTTGATCCTCATCCGTGAGTCCCATAAGTTTGCGTTGATCCCGGCTGGGGACCTCTGCCTTCGACATCCATGTCGTTGAGCCGATGGCGATAGTCGGCGTAGACTTTCTTTGGTATATGGGGCTAGTCCCGAGGGGCTTGGACTACCAGCTATTTGGAAGGCGCAAGGGTTGCCTTTTGCCCTCTTTTTCCCTTTCTTACATCGACCCAGGTGCCGTAGACTTTAGGAAGGTTACGTAGATTGAATATTCTGCATTTCCTGCTGATTAAGCAGCCGTTGAGTTTCGTCTACTTTGGATGTGAGGAGTTATGTTCTTGGAGCTTGTCTATTTTCTTCGAAGAAATCATTTGAACCAAGAGCTCCGCTTCCACCGTAGTCTGAATTACCGGAGGGTTATCGAAGGAGTACTAGGGTGCAGCGCCGGGGCTTGCCCGCTTGGCATTCCAGATGAGTCCGTCCTCGGGTAAAACGATGGTCTGAAGTGGTTCCCATGTGTTTTTAGGAATTGTAGGTTGATTATTATCGTTTCCGACGGCAGTAAGCTGGGCGCAGAAAATGGTTTAGCACTTTTCCCGCAACTTAGAGATATTTGGGCTTCGGTATGCTCGGGCCTCGGTAGGGCGTTCGATCTGCAAAATAGGGAGCCCGGTAAGACCTAGGGCACCGGTGTGGTAATGCAGTTTAGTAAGTTTGAACTACATATCAATAGGCAGTATGCCGTGAGTTCTTATTGATTACCTCCAAACTGGGATGGTTGCCCTCTTTTATAGGCCTTGGGAGGTGTGCAATTTATTTAGAGTTTCAATGTGGGACTCTGGGCATCAATTGTGGGATTGCCATGTGTCCCTGGGAGTGAGGTTGCCCTAATCGTACGATCGGTAGGCGTGATACTGAAGCTAGGTGCCGAAGGATCCCATAGCTCTAGTTTGGTCCACGTGTCCGATGTTCATTGGCTGTTCATTTTGGTATAAACAAGATATATCGAAGAGAGAATATTTTGAAAATGGGTCATGCTAATTGAGACTAAATATATAAATCATATTGTGTATTATCTTTCTAATAAATGTGAAACCTACTAATACAATGTCCCTTTAACATTTTCCTTAGAAAGTAAAGTTGTGCATATATGCATGATACTACCACTAGCCGCATCCGAATAATTGCACCTCCTCCATTAATTCATTATGCACATATAAAAATAAATAAATAAGAATAATTCACTTACAACATTTTTTATTTAGCCCAAAGGAGTATGGTTGTCAGTGGGGACGATGATTGTTAATTTTAGGTCTTAAATTGTTTTCACACAATCTATTTACTTTAAAATCTTTATATATAAAAAGGTAGGATCTTCGCATAAGTCAAAGAAGGATCAATTGACGTGCAAGAAATGCGCAAGTTGCAAGAAGCAGAAGTTAATATTTAATGGTTTAAGCAAACAAGGTCTAATCCAATGGGAAATGACATTGATCTGTAGACTAGATTAAATTTTAATGAGATGACGTATTCAGGAAAGAAATCAAGTAGATTATAATAAAGAAAATCCAAACAAAAGATTCGGATTCTAGTTATTAAACCTGGAGGCACGATTGCAAACAAGAAAAATGAATGAAAGCATGTTGAAAAATAGATAGCGTCTAGAGAACATAAAATATAGCACAAGGCTCAAGATTTTCCATGAAGTCAGTACTTTGTATCTACAGTCTACTGCAATGATGTTGCTCATCGCTTAGCTTAAGTTTCACTTTCTGTTGATGGTTTGGTTGACTGGAATGAGTGGCCCCATGCTATCATGAGGATGCCCTCTTAAATGATTGTAATTTGCTCTAGTTTCTTTAATGAATTTCGTTCTTTTCAAAAAAATAAAATAAAAAATACCTTCACTTTATGAAAAAAGACCATGACAATTCGGTAACACAACACAAAACCAACTATTATTCAATAAAAGACAAGTCTCCAGAGCACACGAGGATCGGAAGTTTTCAACTTGAAATATCTGGAAATGACAACTCAATCGGATACTATATTAATTAGGATTAGGAGAATACTAACAATTTTCTTTCAAAAAAAAATAATAATTAGAGAATTATTATTTTTAATAACTACATCACATTACCACGACGGTAATTGTCGTTAGAGAATTAATTCTCCACTATGAAACAAGAACCGAACAAACGAATACAATTAACGTATTTGAAGCCAGCTGAATGTGTGCTTCTTGGTCCCCGGCAAGGCACAATTGGATTGCTTTTATTGTGACGCCAAATCATTGCACCTTGACTAAACCCTGCTACATTTATCAGCACCTGTATAAAGAGGGGGATTAGATTTGAGGTTGTAAAACTTTTGTTTGCTTAAATTTCACAATAAAAATAAAATCCGCATATGAATTTAATTATTTAAGAAAAGGAGAGGGTTGGAAAATAAAATCCGCATATTGCAGAGGGATTGATGTATGCATACAATAACAATAGGGCATGCAGTTAATTATAACGTGCTGCAGACATGAACTAGATACAGAGGACTAACTTTATCGTGGAGTTAACTTACTCGCTTAATTTCTGACCTTGAGATTTGCTCCAAAATATGCCTTCCTCATTTATGTCCTTTTTAATCTCCAAGTACAACAGATGAGGAAACTGATCCTCCACCTTTGGAAGTTCTATTTTCATATTACTCAAGTACTTGAGACGCAAGATTTCCACCCTCCACTTACACGCAGTGACAGTCTCCTCCCCTGCATGGTCCAGGCTACAATGTTCCCCGCCTCTTATATAGAGCTTCTTTAAATTTTTCAGTTGCCTCGGGTTCAGCCATGATGGTACTTCTTTCAGAGGGATGCCTTGAAGATCCAATTTTTCTAAATCTGGTGGGAACGAGAAATCCCGGGACTGGAGGGAAATCTTTTCTTTCAACTCTGAAGAAACCACTGCCCATGATATTTTGAGGCGGCGAAGAGATGAAATTTCCTTCAAAGTTTCAAACTCGTTGTCATGCATTACGGCCTCATTCCCTATGTATATACTTAGCCGCCTTAGTTTCTTCAACTTGGCAAGATCACCGAGTCTTGAGGGAGTATTTTCAAATTGGCTATGAAAACCTTTAAGTACTTGGAGGGAAGAGAGTTTGCCAATCCCTTTTGGCATGCCTTCTAGCAAGTAACACTCTGATATATCCAAATGAGTGAGCTTCCTCAACGATGAGATATCTGAAGGCAATGTCTCTAAATTGTGGCATGCTCTCAGATCCAGAATTTCAAGGCTGATGATGTTAAAGATACAAGTAGGAATCCGTGTTATTCCTGATATTCCTCGGAGACTAAGATACTTGAAGCTCAAGTAATGCTGAGCCCCAATACCTTTCAAAAATAATCCTTCATCATCCACTTCAATGTGATGCATGGGTGAGCTCTGCCACCGTCCCAGCTGAAGAACAACAACTTTCTTCAACTTGCTAAGCCATTGACGTTTGATGCTAAGATAGTTGCTGTTCACATTGAATACTGTAAACAGATCTTCCTCACCCGGAGAAGTCTGGTTCTGATCAAAAACTAAGCACGCGCGCCTGCACAATGATACTTGACATGATGGCATCCAAGGCCAGTCTGAATCAAAGTGGAAGAGCAGAGCGTCCCATGTTAGAATTTGGTATTTAGCTTGCTGGTTTTAGAGACTGATTTACAGAACAATAAAACCTTTTGTAAGCAACGTATGCAAAGGAGAGAAAAACTCAGAGAGAATGAGAATGATTCAGTCTATTTTCTGTATATTGCATCAGAGCCAAAATCACACTATATGCATGACACAAGCTGCCAAAAAACAGATCCTAAAAACTAGGACACAAGGACTCATCTCCAGCCATTCAAGGTCATTGGAGGCTATGATTCTTACACCTAGGCTAGAAATTGTTACAGCAGAAAATACTAAGACAGCTAAGAATGACAGCTGTAAAATTTCCTAAAATAGTAAGAAAACTAGCTGTTGGACATATCCTATAACAGCTATTACTATAAAAGGAAAGTTCTTCAGTTCCTTCGATTTCATCATCCTCTTCACTATCAATCTGCAGGATTAACATCTGCAGCTTGATTCAAAACTAGTATGCAGCTTAACTCTCAACAGCCTCTCCTAAGCTGCTTACTGGTTTAACTCCAAGCTTCAACCTCAAATAATTGAATCGATCTTTGGGCAGAGCTTTTGTAAAAATATCTGCCAACTGTTCTTCACTTCTGCAGAATTTTATATCAATCACCCCTTCTTGTAAAGCTTCCCTTATGAAATGATACCTTCGGTTTATGTGCCTTGTTTTCTGATGGAAAACAGGATTTTTGACCATTGATATTGCTGACATGTTGTCACAAAACAATGGTGTTGCATCAGATTGCATTTCACCAAAATCATCCAACACAAACCTTAGCCAGATAGCTTGAGTGTTGCCTCAGCTGCTGAAACGTATTCAGCCTGCAGTTGACAATGCAACTGTTTTGTTGACTGAAGCCCATGAAAAACTCCACTACCAAAACTGAATGCATATCCAGATGTGCTTCATACTGTCATCTTCACTGCCAGCCCAATCAGTCACAAAAGCCAACGAACGCATTATTATCCCTTGTAAATTCAATGCCATAGCTGAGAGTGCCTTGAATGTATCTAAGAACCCTTTTTGCAATTCCCATGTGCTTCTTTGTGGGGCTGTGCATGAATCTTGATAACAAACTGGCTGCAAACATTATATCAGCCTGGTTGCAGTCAGATACAACAGGCTGCCAACAATTTTTCTAAACAAACCTTCATCAGCCAAATCACTTCCATCAACTTTCTTTAATCTTTCACCAGTGGGTAGAGGAATTGTTACTGACTTACAATCCTCGAGACCAAATTTCACAAGCAAGGACTTTGCATACTTGCTTTGATGAATAAACACTCCATTTTCAGTTTGTAGAACTCCCATTCCCAAGAAATGATGTAGGAGTCCTAAATCAGTCATTTCATACTTTTGCATCATGTCCCTTTTAAACTCACTGAGCAAAGCATTACTGTTTCCAGTATAAACTATATCATCAACATATATAGAGACAATGATCAGTTTTCCTTCTTCATCAGTTCTGGTATATAAGGTGGCCTCACTGGTGCTTCTTTTAAAATTGCAGCTAGTTAGATAGGTGTCTATTTCACTGTACCAGGCTCTGGGAGCCTGCTTCAAACCATAGAGGGCCTTCTTTAATTTATAGACCTTGTGACTTGCTGTTTTCACTTCAAACCCCTCTGGTTGCTCAATATAAACCTCCTCCTCAAGTACTCCATTCAAGAAGGCTGACTTAACATCTAATTGAAACAACTTCCAACCCTTTTGTGCTGCAAGTGCAATCAAAGTTCTAATTGTATCTAACCTTGCCACTGGGGCAAAGGTTTCATTATAATCAATACCAGGTTTTTGAGCATACCCTTTAGCTACAAGCCTAGCCTTGTGTTTTTGAACTGTTCCATCCAGATTCAACTTGGTTTTGAACACCCATTTGACTCCTATGACTGGTTTATCTGTAGGCCTTTCCACTAGCTCCCAAGTTCCATTCTTTTCAATGGTTTCAATCTCAGCATCCATTGCTTCCTTCCATGCTTTGTCTTCTACAGCTTCATAATAAGTTTCAGGTTCAATAATGGTCATGTGACATCTTGCATAAATGTCCTCCAAACTTCTCAGCTTTACTGGTGTATTGCTTGGAGTTGACCCTTGGTGGTGCCACTGCCATTTCTTCCAGAGACATGTTCATCATCTGAGATTAATTGATTCAGATTGGTGAATCAATGCTATGAATTTCATGAGAGGCTTCTTCTTTCAGCTATCTCAGAATTTCCATTTTCAAAGATGAAAGGCACAGAAACAGTTTCATCTTGCTTGCTTTCCCAATTCCAGATTTGTTCTTATCAAAAACAACACTTCTAGAGAGTATAATCTTCTCAGGTTTGAGATTATAGACCCTGTAACCCTTCTCACAGCTGCCATAACCCATAAAAATTCCTTTGCTTGCTTTGTCATCAAACTTCTGTCTAAGGTTTGATGGAATGTACTGTAACATATACTTCCAAACACTCTGGTGTTTTGCACCTGTTTCCTTCCTGTAAAGCTTCAAATGGAGTTTTGTCTGAGGCTGAAGTAGTATAGCACCTGTTTTGCAGATACACAATATAGCTTGCCTTCAGCCCAGAACTTTCAGGATTTTCTTCTTAGTCATCATTGATCTTGCCATTTCACAGATGGTTCTGTTTCTTCTCTCAGCAACCCCATTTTGTGAGGTGAGTAGGCAATAGTCGTTGCCTCTCTATGCCAAGATCACTGCAAAACTCAAGGAATTCATGTGAAGTGTACTCTCCACCTCTGTCACTTCTTAGTTTCTTTAAGTTGAATCCACTTTGTAGCTCAACAAATGCTTTGAACTTTTTGAACACACTTATCACACTTGACTTGTTTCTGAGAAAATATACCCAACACATTCTTGAATAGTCATCAATGAATGTGATGAAGTATCTATTTCCTCCAATGGACTCATTTTGCATTGGACCACATACATCCGTGTGTATCAACTCAAGTGGATGCTTAGCTCTCCAAGACTTCTCATTTTCAAATGGTTCTCTGTGGCTTTTACCATACACACAGCCTTCACATACTCCTTCTTTTTCTGAGAAATCAGGTAAGCCTAGCACCATTTGTGTTTGCTGCATTTTTTTCATGCTTGCAAAGTTCAAATGCCCCAATCTCCTATGCCAAACCCATGGATCTACTTGTACTGCTGCTTTCATTCCCATTGAGCAGATAGATTCCATAGACAATGGAAAGCATCTATTTCCAGCCATTGCTACTTTGGCAACAACATTATCAAGGCTGCTATCATCACATATTAATGCATAGTTTCCTCCAAATAGAATGTAGTACCCATGCTCCATCATTTGTCCTACACTCAACAAATTCTCATCTAGACCAGGGACTAACAGCACCTCATTTATATATCTTCTCCCTTTTCTTGTCTCAACTACTAGTGTCCCTTTTCCTGTGGCTTGAACAAGGTCACCAGTGCCCATTTTCACTTTGCAGGTCACTGACCTATCAAGATTGATCAACAAGGACTCTTGAGAGGTCATGTGATTGCTGCAAGCACTGTCGACAAACCACACAGACTTGCTTGATGCAATTGAGCTTGCATGACAAGCATAGAACATTGTTCCTGTGGTTACTTCTTCCTCTTTTGCACAGTTTGCAACTTGTTTACCACTTTCACAGATCCTTAGTTAAATGACCAAATCGACTGCACTTTCCGCACACTTGAGGTTTTCCCTTATATCTGCATATACCAAAATGGTATTTCTGACACACTTGGCACTGTGGTTTCACACCACCTTGACTACTACTCCCTTGCTTGTTTTGTGAATTGAAGCTGCTGTTCCAATTCCTTCCAGAGCCATTATTTTTGTTAAAATTTCCACCTTGAGACTAATTTGAGCCCTTTTTGTTTTGTCCTTGCCATTTTTGATTTTGCTTTCCCTGAGAACTTTTGTTAGCTCTAGAAGCTTGATCATTTCCAACTCTGAGACTACACTAAAAGCTTTCTCAGTTCCTGCCAATTTGTCCTTTTCATCATGCAAATCCTCTCTCTTATCATAAACCTTGACAGATGCAAGAATTTCTTCAACTCTAATAGTGTCAAGATCTCTGGTTTCTTCAATGATTGACACTATGGACTTGTACCTCCTACTTAGACTCATCAACAATTTTTGGACAATCCTTTTCTCTGTTACATCTTCTCCTAGAGATTTCAGGTTGTTTACAATTTCAAAAAAACGAGCCAAGTAGTCATCCAGAGATTCAACATCATTCATTCTCAAATATTCAAAGTCAGCTCTAATAGCTTGTAATTTCACAGCTCTTACCTTTTATCTCCTCCGAACTCTCTTCTTAGAATTTCCCAAGCACCTTTTGCAGTCTTCTCATTTCTGATGCGAGGAAAGAGTTCATCTGTCAGTGCTCCTTGAATAAGACTCAAAGCCTTGGCATTTTTGATCTTATCTTCTCTGGAGATAGTAGGTGCTTCCATGGAATTTCCTCAGCCTCACTCTCTTCATCTCCAGTGCCTTCAGAGCCTGCTCTGCTCAATAATCGGCTGTGGTTGTATTCCAATCTCCACTGCATCCCATAAATCATATGCTATGAGGATAGTCTCCATTTTTACTGACCAAAAATCATAGTTTGAACCATTGAACTGTGGAGTTCGTAAATCTCCACCTGCAGAACCTGATCCCACCATTTTGATGTGAGTCTCAGTGAACCACACAATAAAAGAGCAACCTTTATCCCTTATAGAGATTTCAGGAAAACCCCCTTTCTCACACCACGCCTTCTCTCAAATCAGACCAGGAGCTCTGATACCATGTTAGAATTTGGTATTTAGCTTGCTGGTTTTAGAGACTGATTTACAGAACAATAAAACCTTTTGTAAGCAACGTATGCAAAGGAGAGAAAAACTCAGAGAGAATGAGAATGATTCAGTCTATTTTCTGTATATTGCATCAGAGCCAAAATCACACTATATGCATGACACAAGCTGCCAAAAAACAGATCCTAAAAACTAGGACACAAGGACTCATCTCCAGCCATTCAAGGTCATTGGAGGCTATGATTCTTACACCTAGGCTAGAAATTGTTACAGCAGAAAATACTAAGACAGCTAAGAATGACAGCTGTAAAATTTCCTAAAATAGTAAGAAAACTAGCTGTTGGACATATCCTATAACAGCTATTACTATAAAAGGAAAGTTCTTCAGTTCCTTCGATTTCATCATCCTCTTCACTATCAATCTGCAGGATTAACATCTGCAGCTTGATTCAAAACTAGTATGCAGCTTAACTCTCAACATCCCTGGCCAAGCCTATCAGCATACAACGAATCCAAGGGTGCAGCGTGCAACTAGTGGATAAATTAACATTTCCATGTGGTTGAATCAAGCCCTGTTTCATGAGTTTGCCAAAGATTTCTTATCCTACCTCTTCGACTGTCTTATCTTGTGTGGCCGTGATGAAGCCCTCCCCAATCCACCAGTAAATTAGAGGCCTTTTCTTTATCACCGACTCCTCAGGGAAGATTGAGAAAGAGAGGAAGCAGAGCCTCAACTCGGTGCTCTCAAGATGTTCGTAACTCCTCCTCAGATTAGCCATGGCACGGCTTTCGTAAATTCCTTTCTCCAAGCCCATTTGTGACAACTCTTTTGATAGCTTCTTAGCTGCTGTTAGACTCGACTCTGGCTGAGACCGATGCGTAAACTCTAAACTGCGTTCAGGGTAACTCGGTAACTTCACTAAAGAGATTGAGGCTTTTATTTGGTCGGTGATTGCCTCCAGGCTGTTGAAAGGATTGCTCTCATCATCTCCCAAGAACAACTTGTCAACTAGACGTTCTAAGATAGTGAATTGGCTGAACAGAGTGTGCTCCCAGAGTGTAACTCTAGGTAGCAATTTTAAGTCTTCCATTTGTTGAAGCTTATCTTCAATCTTTTTGAAGCGACTCAGAACCACCTCCTGATCCTCGCCTGGCTTTATGTGTGCAATGGCCTTGGCTTTGGTTTTTCCCAGACGATCCAATAACTTGGGCAGGAACTTCTCTGCATTTCTTGAGGTTGAGGCTGAGGTTGAGGTGACATTTCTCATTTCAGATGCAATTACACTGAAAAGGAGGTAGCCTGTTGCAGATAGATTGAGGGTAGATGTGGAACTCAAGAGATTGATGCAATCAAACCTATCATGTCTGCCTCTTTATTATTCAAGTGATATCTGTTTATCTATTTGTTGCAGATTAGTGAGTCCTCTAGAACTAACTTACCATTCATTTTCCTTTTCAAAAAACAAATAAGATAATAGAATTTAAAACAATCACCGTAAGATCATCTTTTTTAAAGAAAAAAGATAATATATATTATTCCACACTTAAACTTTTAAACAATTATCTGATGTTGGTCAATCTTTTGTTTCGAGGAGGAACTCCTCCTCAGTTTTAAGGAGGCAAGCTTTTTCCAACATAGTGTTGATTTGTAATCTAGTGAAACGACATGGTAAACCCAAACCTGCAAATTTTGGTAAATGAACGTGTAGCTTCAGAAATTGCTACCTCTATTGGAATCGCCAAAATTAATTAATAAAAAGAAACAAATTTTTTTACTTTTACTCTTGAAGATGCTCTTAGCTGACAATCACAGTTCAAAAGGCAAATAAAAGAAATAAAAAAAGAAAAGAAGAAAAGAAAAAGCTCATTATACTCCCTGGTAGTCCTGGAAGCAAAGAACAATGGCAAAAGAAATATATATAATTCCCCACTCTTTTCAAACAATTATTCAATGTCAATTATTCTTAATCTCAATGAGCATAAAGAAGATGGTGTGCGAAGGACCAGCAGGGTAACATGTCAAAAGATATGTTTTATTTAAGAATTGTAATATTTGTTGAGAATGTTTGTCCGACATTAAAAAGTTAAGAGATCAAACGTGAGTTTATATGGAGTTGGGCTACTCCCCCATTACCAATTGGTTTTGAGGTGGAACCTCAACTTCTTTCATTGTATCAAAGCAAGGCTTCATATGTTGGGCCCTACTGGCCACTTGTGCTCCCACATCACTCAATATATGTTGTCTATGTGTTAGGCTTGAAAGTCCACCACACATGCAGGGCTTGTTGAGACAAAAAAAATTTGTTATTGATAGATTCTTATTTATCCCTACAGGCATCACATATGCTCGTTGGTAGTACCGGAAGCAAAGACAAAAGGAAAGGAGAAGAGAAAAGAAAAAGCTCATTACATATATTCCTTGGTAGTCCTCGAAGCAAAGACAAAAGAAAAGGAGAAAAGAAAAGGCTCATTACATATACTCCTTGGTAGTCCTGGAAGCAAAGAACAATGATAAAAGAAAAATATATATGATTCCCCATTCTAATAATGTGACAGTTTCTTATTCACCGATATAAGTCTGATAATACACAAGCTTCGTCATTTTTGTATAATTATAATACTAGTTAAACGTGCTTGTCAAAATCAGGTCCTTAAGTTTTTCATCCTATTTGGACCTTTTTATTATGTCACATTTGAGACAACATGGTAAACGTAAACCTGCCAATTTTGCGTTAATTTCAAGACTTGTCGTCGTGTAGCTTCACAAAGTGCTACCTGTAATTGGAATAACCGAAACTGATTAACAAAAACCGAACGCTTAAAAAAGGGAAAAAGAAAAGAAAAAGTTCATTATACTCATGCAAGCAAAACTGATTCCCCTAGCGGCTCATTCTACTTTTTAAACAGTTATTTGATGCTGAGCATGAATTTTATAGCTAAAAATATGAAAATGATCGAACTAGAGACATAACCTTTTCTTCCAATAACAGATCCAGGTCCTTTGATCAAAGCGCTGAACAAAGGCCAAGGCGTGGTCATGTGCTCTTCATAATACTCCCCCCAGTTTCTGATTAAAATTGCAGTAGATACATAAATATAGTGTTGAAGGTGAAATGGCAGGCGATGTTGCTCAATTTCTCCGGGATAAGTTCCTGGCATCTCTTAGGGAGACAGAATCTGAATTATCAGGTGCTGTTCTGATTTCTGATTTGGGAGCAATCAAAGATATTGTAATAGATATAGATACGCGAAGACTTACGGAAGATTACTACCATCGCTTTATCTCTGTGCTCCTGGACCTCACCGACGCATTGACCAAGTGCCAGGTCTTCTCACATGAGTGGAAGAAGCATAGTCATCACAAGACTCATTTAATAGTCTTCAACCATTTGAGTTTGAGGAAGATTTGTTTCGTGCTGAAGATGAAGAAGCGGCTGGGTGCAAT
The DNA here is from genome assembly GCF_029339155.1 of Prunus mume. Lineage (NCBI taxonomy): Eukaryota > Viridiplantae > Streptophyta > Magnoliopsida > Rosales > Rosaceae > Prunus > Prunus mume. The sequence goes on along the minus strand of NC_142701.1, from coordinate 25,234,364 downwards.
AAAACGCATCTTCGAGGATGAGTTCATGAAAAAGAAAGAAAGAATTTTTAACTTGAGCGAATCATCAAGTCGTCCTGATCCTGAAGAGAATTTAGAGAGCGAACTACCCGTATTAATACATCGCCATCAAAGATTTGAGACTGTAGTTGTGGGATTTGATGAGCAATTACAGAAGATTGATGACTTCCTTGTAGAATCATCGCCGTCGTCAGGTGCTGGATTTGCGGCAGTTGGGATAGTAGGCATGGCAGGCGCGGGTAAGACCACTCTGGTGCGCGAGTTTTTGAGTTCGTGGATAGTGCGATGTAAATTTTCTCCTATAATTTGGTTGTGCTTGTCGAATATAGTCAAAGAAAATAAACAAGTAGAAGAAGAAATTGAGGTCAGCATTGTGAAATGTATGCTAAGTAAGTTGGACCACGATGCCGTTGCCGATGGAGATGGCATCATCCAGGAGGAGGAGAAGACTATAAGTAGTAATAATTCTGGTCATCTCCTTGCTGCGCTCTTGGAAAGGCTCAACCAACATTTATCAGGTAAAAGTTATTTGATTGTGTTGGATGATGTGTGGCACATGAACGATTTCTACTCGGATTTAGGACAACTACTTGAGGTTCAGGAAGGTGATAAGAAAGTTGGGGATCGCTTATCGCACGGATTGCCTAAGGGTAGTGGTGGTGCCGTCATCGTCACTAGTAGGATACCGGAAGTGGTTGAAGCTATGGTGGTACCTGCGGAGGGGTCAGATAAACATTATGAGAGCTTGATTATTTCTCTTGAGCCTTTGGACAGAGAAAGCTGCTGGAATATATTTAAGGACACTGCTTTTGGTTATCAACAACATTTGGAAAAGGTTGAGAGTGAAATTAAGGATTTATGTTATGGTCTACCATTGGCCGCTAGGACACTCGCAGAAATCATGTCCCAAAACACCCAAAATTTTGAGTATTATTCTCAACTTAATTACACATACAGTACTTTACTTCCTCATTTTGGTATCGTCTTTCGAATTATTTACGCACCAATATGAATGCCCCATGCAGGAGGACTTCTCCGCCCTACCGCAAATCTGAGGACTTACCTGATTTGTATGTTGAACCTGATTCCTTCCATATAAAAAAATCCCCAGTGTTGGTGTTTATTGATAAACATGCTGGAGAAAAACTCTATGGGAAATTTTGCGACCTCCTTACTAAAAAGCAGGTATTTTTCTCATTGAACCCTAATGCAATTTGATATATATATATATATGTATATATGAGTATGTAGTCATGAATGATCATATATTATTTGAAATGAAATTTTAACCTAGTTTATGTGTAATTAAAACTCTAATTAACATGCATGGACCGGATTTGATTAATAATATATATTGTATTGTTTTCCTTTATTTTCTAGGTTTTTGGTGTACAACTGGAAAAGGCAGAGACATATAATGTTAATCCTGAAACGGTGCTAAAGGATGTTTATGGTCATCTAGAAAAGCTTAAGCTTCAAGGTTATTATGGTTTTGCTTCTGAAATTCAAAAGAAGATGAGAATTATAGTGAGTAACATGTTAAATTAATACATATTGCTAAAGCGTATAACATTTGTAATATCTTTTTTTAAATTGACATTATGTGTATATATATATTTCTTCTATCTCAGGTTGTTGCCCGGGATGCGATTGTAAACTGGATTTTGGGAGTCATCTGTGATCTTAAATTGCCAGAGTCACCCTCCATTGCTCCGGTACCGCTACGGTACCACTACAATGGAATCGGTGCTTCGTTTGGATGGGTGGGGCATTTATTAATTTCTGATCATCAATCAAAACATATATAAATGAACTTGAAATGATTTACAGCGGTTTTGCGTCCCTTTTTAAGATGATGACATCATTTACAATTGAGTCGTTCATTGTAGTATTTTTCTTAATTAGGTAACTTACTGAGTTGGATCCTAGTCGTTAAGTTTTACTTATAATAAATTGAGTTTTCTTAATAGAAAAATAAGACAAAGAGTTGTAAGTAAGAAAACATTAATTTAAAGAGGGAAATCCACATTTACTATTTTATTTTCTTCCGTTTTCATGACATATGTACCATCCTCGTAGGTCTTTGTTTTTCATGGATTTCCATTTTAATTACAACATGTACATGTATGATTCTGCCGTTACTTTCAGAAGGACATCTCGAATATATCACCGCTGCAATCGTTTCTTGTTGACGTAGCATTGGCAGAATCGACGAGAACGAACTGATAGGTATTCGATCGAGATCTCGTATGACTAACTATTGAAGTTAACTTTTAATAGTGAGATATCAAGAATTGAAATTATTGGATTTGTTCTTGCGGGGGTAGTGGTAATCTTATTTATTCTTTTATTGGATTTTCAGCTGGCATTGTATCATTAGGATGAAACGCACTCAATCTTCTACAAGACAACCATATGCTTCTTTTATGGACCCATTACCACATTGTTTGCATGAGGTTGGAGATGTGGAAAAAGCGGTAAGACTTGCTCCTTAATTTTTTCTTTCTTTCTTTCATAATCTCCAATCTCCATTCTCAATGGACCTATCACTTCACTTTTATGATATATATTCTATATTATCGAAAGAATGAAAACCTTCAGTACTGAATTAGTAGTGTCTTCATTCATTCTTATCTCTTCTTCCTTATTACCACTTCTTATCTTATGATAATATTAATTCCTCAATTCTTATATATTTCTTAGGATAATCCAACATTTTACGGACGATTTTGTTACTACTTCATCTTGAGAGGTAAAGAATTTCATCCTTGTTTAAATTTTAATTTCTTTTCTTCGTTATGTGCCCAAATTCATTCAAATTTTTTTTATACTCCTGTTATAATTTCATTTCCATATTTTTTATGCATTAATTAATGAGTCAGGATCGGAAGGACACATTTTGTAACACTTTTCGACACACTATAGAACGTTGGATTTTAGCACTTTGGATGGCTCAAATTGCATCTCACTTACATTTAGTTTTATAAACATGACTCAAAGTTTCATTCAAAACTTTCATAATTTTCTAATAATTTCTATTGTTTTTATTCATATTTTCATAAATATCGATATTTTATCGATATTTTCAGTCGGAATTTCTACACTTGGGGACTACTAATATTTCCGGAATGACCGACATTTAAGGCCTTTCTTATTCTATGAGGTATTTATTGGCAGAGCTTCATTCTTCCCTCCAAGCTAAATTATTCATCATGTTGTTATAAATAACCCTGTATGCATTTGAAATTACCAATTATCGGTACCCAATCCTGGTAATTTGATATTAAATTATATAGACTTATTTTCACAAACGGTCTTTGTGGTTCACGAAATTATCATCTTTGGTCTTTAAGTTTTTTGTGACAAAGTTAGTTCTTAAAGTTACCCTGTGTACATCAAATTGATTCATACCGTGATATTTCGTTAAGTATTTTGTTAAACTAATAATGTGGAACCCAAATGTCCAATAATAACGTGGAAATTAAATAATATATATATGTTTTAAAAATTTAAATTGAAAGGATTAGGAAAAAAGATGAAAAAGTAAGAAAAAAAAATAAATAGGTATTCCGTGTCAGCCTAGGCGGTGGGTCAGCAGGTGGGGTGAGGCCGATGTGTGGGTTGTGGGTGGTGAGTTGGGAAGATGGTGGCCGGGTGATTGCTTTTGGTTCTGTGGGGTTGGGTATGGGGTGCATCGATGGTTAGGGGGATGATTGGGGTGGGGGGAGAAAGTGAGGGAGAGAAAGGGAGAGAAGGAAAAAAGAGAGAGAACTTGCAATGTGGATTTTTTGATTGTACATATTTGTTTCCATTACAGTGAATTAATCCTCCATATGAAAGATTGCATATATGGGCTTAGATAAGTTGGTTATAGTGGGTGTGCTCCCAAGGGCGGACCCAGGAAATTTTATAAGGGTGGACTAGTATTTTTTAATGGGAGATCCATTATATTACCTTTTTTTTCTTTAGGTTTACGTGGTTTTTTTGATGAGGGGTTTACATGGTTAATTGGCTATAGGCTATAGATTTTTTTTTATATGTAAAGAAAATGAGTGGTAGCAACTATTCTTCAATTAACAATTTTTAAATTTGATGGGAGTACACATAGACGTAGGGAGTGCAGTCATATAGATTTACAATTGAACAATCACAAGCTACAAACATTCAACAAAACCAAGAGACAACTAGACTATATAAAAGCAAAGATCAAGTAATGAAAAGATTAAATTAGAAAAATGACAAGTCATCAATAAAATCATAGCAAATTGCATAAAAAAAAATCCCCAAAATTGAACACACAAACTCTAAATCATAAAAGGCTAACAATAACAATTGAAGTTGGAAATTAAACAAAAAGTAAGAGAGAAACTTACTAATATTAAAGAACCCATTGGATATAGGTTGATACAATTTTAAAGAGGAGGAGACCCACTACTTCTAAGCTCTCAACTTCAAATATAAAGTTATAGCTTACATGGGTGGGTAATAGAAAAACATGATTTTTAACGTGTGTGGGTGCCTCTAGAGATGAAATCTTACAGTTGTTATAGGCTAATTTCAACAGAAAGGGGTGGACTCTTTTTATTTAACTTGGCTTTAACTTATAAAATTAATATTAATTTTTTTCCACCTCCAAGTTTAGCACTAGGCTAGAGCCCACTCTAGCTCATGCCTAGATCCGTCTTTGTGTGCTCCCCACTATGCACTCGAGTGTCCATTTCCTGTATTTTAGATTAAATTAAAGTAGAATATCGTTTTTATAAATAAATAAAATCCTCTGTATAAAAGATTTCATGAAAAATCTCAGAGAGAGAGAGAGAGAGAGAGAGAGAAGCATGCTATTATTGGAGATATGGACTCCACATACATGCCATATCATCAATTTAACATAATTTTTTACAGAATCTTACAGTAGAGACTAATTTTACGCAGGATAATTTCGTGAAGTATCAAATGTGATAATTTCGTAAACAACATTTGTGAAAATAAGCCAATTACATATTCTTGTTTTAGTACTTTATACTTTTGTTTTCCCTAACAGCGACAGACCAAGCATAAAGGTTTTGAATCATCTTGGTCATTGGGAAATTTACAACCACCTTCCAACAAAGTACGTAATGATTGTCGAATTTACACTTAACTTCTTTTATTGCTCCCTCCCTCATGTATGATATCATTTTTCTGTTGTGTGCTTTTATTTCTTTAAAATGTTTGATGAAAACCTTGCTTGCACTCACTCTCACACCTCACTATTTGTTGTATGATTAAATGGAAAGGAAAAAAAAAATACAAATTTATAAATAAACCCAATCCTAGACATGTATTTATAAAAAAACCCAAACACTATTTAAACATAGAAACACACCCAAAATCAACCCCAAAATCAACAATTGTATATTTTTTGGGTGTGTTTATAAATGGGTTTTGAGTGTGTGTAATGATGGATTTTGGGTGTGTTTATAAAGTGTTTTGGGTGTTGGATTTTTTTATAATTTCAGCTCCCATTTTGGGTGTTTTAGTGAAACCCCCCAAAAAAAAATGGCACTTTCATTTTGGCAAATCTTTCCGTAATTTTTTCTCTCTTTAACCCTAGTTTGATAACTAATTTTTCATAAAAACTTGATTCTGTCAGTGTCAAATGCACCGAAGGGGCAATCTTCTATGTACATGGGGAATTTATGTTGTTATCAAGTCATAATTTCTGACTTTTTGTTTTTGTTTTTTTATATAAGTAAAGCGATAATGTGAAGGTGCCATAAAAATTTGAACCTAAGACCTCCACTAGTATGCAAGTTAAACTTCTTTTTTCCCCCTTAAGTGACATTGATGTTTTTCATATTTCTAGCAGAAAAAAAAGAAGAAGAGTTATGATCATCAATTTTGATTACTTTTTTTTAAGCACAAGCTATTGGGGAGGAGATTTATAAGTAGAGAGATTCACTATTATATCCAATATAAAAGCCCAAATTATAGAAAAAACCATATATAAAATGGACTTTAGAAACACACTTAAAGCTCATTTACAACATAACAGAAAGGCTTTAACTTCTTTTAAATTACAAAATTGCCATTGATTTTTTAACATAAACCCAACCCCAAAACCTCATTAAAAAACCCAAAACACTCAATAGGGCATCAATGTAATTTAATAATCAAAATTAAATTCAATAGAGCCAATTGTCATTTTTTGGGTTTATTTTATAGAAATTAAATGGTGTAGTGTTTATCTATATTATTAGTGCTAAGAATTGGTATATGACTAAATATCTATTATAAGTATTCATTGAGTGCCTGAGAATTTTGAACCTTTGCCCATATGGGTAGAAATGAAAGAGCAAAACCACCTGAGTTATACCCTTCACTGGCTATGTTTTGTTTACTTTATATATATATATATATATATATATATATATTATTGATTTATTTATCATTCACACACACATGCACACGCGCAGACTTACGCGTACTCTAATTTTATGTCTCTTTGGTATACATGTACAGCATGAATTCAATTTGTTTTCTTAACTTGCCTATCTTTGATCCAAGTGGAAATCGTGGGGTGACAAAAAATACGATGGAAGATGGAAAAGTGAGGTTCATTTTTCTTCCTCTACATGTGTTTTTGTTTTTGTGAGATATGCATGCATTGGTTAATCTTTCTATGATTGGCATTTGCAATCAGGTTTAATGTTATTTATACTTATTTATTCATCAGATCACCTTTTATATTGATTTTTTCTGTTGGGATTGCTTTGATTTTCCTTTAAAAATGTTTTTTCAAATAAGTGGATGTGGATCCCTGTAATAGAGGTGGCCCCATCAGTGTATGTGGGACTTATCGTATTAAAGAGGTTATCAGCAATGTAATTATTAAATGTGATCCAAATAACACCCTTCATTTGTAGATTACATTGCTGATCATCTCTCTAAAAGAGGATCTATCACTGTATTGGGGGATCCATCCATATTAAAAAGGTGGTAAGTAATAATGCTGTACAAATAGCAACACCCATTACTAAAATTTTTTAATGCTAAATTGAGTTAATTGCAGACACCCACGAACCCATCTTTCATAGACGATGGACGCCTCGAAGTTGTCGGTTCCAAATCTGATTTTTGGTACGGGGGCATAGACTGGCCTCTCCTTGATCAGGTCATACATCATCTTGAATTGATATTTGTTCAGATTGCAGCATCTATTTCGGAGAGATGATAATTACTAAACTTATATCTTTTTTTTTTTTTTTTTTTTTACTTACCGCTATTTTTAATTAAGGTACGAGGAGTTCGCTTCGAGTTTATAGAGGGTGCAAGAGGGGTTGTGCACTTAAGAATTGATGAAGGAATGTCGTTTGGTATCCGTATTGAGGAATTGGTTGAGATTGAAATCTCTTACCACGGTCAAGTCAACATTCTCGCCCTTCCAGATTGCGCAGCAAAAAGTATCCGTCTCTCCACACAATCCAGTGTTTCCCAAGCTAACGCTAAGGATTAGTCTGAAAGACGTAAGAAATTTAATGCAACAGCAGCAAGTCTAGGCTTGAGTTTGCTTGATTGATTGATGCTCGCTGCTTTAACTCATCAGTTTGAAAATCCCCTGTGATTGTAAATATTATACTGAAGCAAGCACTCCCTATCATACAACTAGCTCCTATCTTTCTTTATATTTTAGTTTCTCCAACTCTCCTTGAAGTTGTGGATGTGAAGAAACAGACTAGTGAAGTGTTTACATTGTGTTGTGACTTTGGCATATATGATATATCTTGCCAAGCTTAGCCAAGCAGAGCACAGCATGAATATATTTTATTTATTTATTTTACACCTCATTCATGCTCATGTCACGTATATGATATATCCTGCCAGTGTGTAGGAAGAAAAATTGTAAAGCTTTTTCAGATATCTTAGGAAACTTAAGAGCACTTGAACAAATGAAAATGACAATAAACACAGGTGACAAACAACGATGAGCAAAGGCAATAGCCATTATGAGCAGATGGACAAAGTATAAAAACATGACAGTATGGAAGGCCCAAGTCGAAAACGAGTTATTTAAGAAAGAAAGAAAACAAGAGGGCCTTTGTTATCTAGCAAGTGTTTGTTGTGGAGCTGGAAGGCTATACAAGGATTTCAGCTGCCTGCTAATGAGCTTACTGTTATGCATAGCCAGTTGAAGTTCCAAATCATCAGACCACCATTGCTCTAAACGGTGAGCCTCCGAAAACTTCTGGTTTCCCTTTGACATCACAAACAGCTTTGCTGCTACTTGACCATTTGTTGGACGCACATTCTCCTTGTTAGCATTGTTTACTTCTGCTCCATCATGCTCAGTATAAGAACAGCATATGTAGTCACTGTTATTTACATACAAATGAGGAACCCATTTTCCCAAACCCATACCAGGATTCTTCAAACCCGAAAAATTTGGCATCCAATTCTTCAATCCAAAACCAGAAGTCCTATCCCCTTCTTCACTGCTGACCTGAGCTCCACTTCTCAAAGGGAGCATTGACTTAAATCTCTTCCAAGCAAATCCTGCTTTCTCTCCGATATTTCTGAAGCATTGCTAGCGAAACAGAAGGCGGATTGAACAAATGAGTTTACACATACATCCCTCTTTCGCTAATGTGCTTTTCTCACTTGGAGAGCAAATCCTGCCCCCAATGAATGTCCCGCAATACATACATTAGTGCTTCCATACCTTTCAGCAACTGATTTCAGAGCCTCCATAGCTGCTTTGAACCTAACAGAACCCTTTAAGCTCTCCCAAGCAAGAAAACAAAGGTCGTCTTCAATATCCCTTCGCATAGTTGGGCCTTTGAGCAATGTTCCTAGAACTGCCTTTGGTGCCCCGCTTGGTATGATGAGTACAAAGTCAGAAAGTGCTGCAGATCGATCCCATTCCAAAATTGCCCCAAATATGGATCCATCTCTTTCATCGATTAAGGTTTAGGATAGTTTATACTTAAAGGGTATCCACCACTTAGGAGCTAGAGCATTTGCTTCATCTCTATTCTCTTGTCTGTCGAGTTCAAGAAAATATATTGCTTGTATGAAGCATGCGATTACCGTTGGTTTATAATTCCCGTCCTTCCTGTATGAAAAGAAATCTAGTCATTTACCAAAATTAGTGGCAAATGTTTTTTCATCCCCTACTACATGAGAGTTGTTCCATGTCATATGATGGAGACAAGCATAAGTATACCCACCAATTCTGCCTAATAAATTTGAAACAAAGCAGCATTTGATTTTAGAAATGTCAAAAGCATTCTTTGTACATTTTTATCTTTGTAAATTATGCTCAATTAATTTTAGAAAACATGGCATGATGCCAAAACAACCAAACAAACACAATCAAAATGAAGCCTCCAACCAACCAATACAAACTTAAAAGGAATTGACATTTTGAAGATTCAGCATTTTGTGGTTTATATTGGCAGCAACTTGAAGCCTATCGCCCCCAACACAAAATATTAACTAAAAAAAAACTGAATCTATTCGAAATACAGTTAAGTTGTGAAATGAGAGATGGGTCGTTTGTGCTATCCGAGGATGGGTTACCCTCCCTTTTGGTGTGTGTGCTATCCAAGGATGGGTTACCCTGTCCTCATGTCCCTGAGAGCATTTGGGGATGAAATAAAATAGTACTGTACGTAGTGCTCCATTTTATTAGTTTCTGGATACCCATTTATACGATCGTACTAGAGAAGGGTGGGTTAGAAAACTCCTCTGGTCCTGAAACAGAAACCTGAGAAGTCACTATATATAATGTATTCACTGTAATAGTCAGTGTTGTAAAATTAGCAGTAATTACGTACGTTTGGAGGTAAATTCCTCCGATGAATTAATGTATATTATTGTATGTTGATACTAGTTCTCGTGAATGTTTAAAATATGATTATGAGTGTATGACCATGTACAATATTGATCGAGCACAAGAGCCAGAGGGATACCTTGAAGAACCAAATTTTCCAAATCGGGCGGCAAGGAGAATTTCAAGAACCAGAAGGCACTAAATGCTTTCAACTTTAGAGCCAGTCTCCATTATATTTTGGGGTGGGCGAAGAGATGAAAAATGTTCCAAAGCTCCAAACTCTCTGTCAAGAATTACAGCATCCTTCCTCATATATATGCGTATACTGAGGCCTTTAGTTTCTTCAGCTTGGCAAGGTCACTGAGTGCAGAGGAATTTGTCAAAGTCTGGAAAATATAGAGAAAACAAGTGGAAAATAGGGAGAATGAGAACTTCCCGTGGGTTTTCTTATTTCCTCTTCTTCATGCTTTGTATTACTTACAACACATTTATAATTACAAACTAGGAGACAAGGATCCCTAAGACGAACATCCCTAGAACAAGGAGACAAACTTTCCCTAAAACAAGGGGACAGGAACTTGTGTTTCACAAGATGACAAATAGCTAGTCACAAGCTAACAGAATTATTTTTCCAAGTTATGAAAAAATTGAGAACTTGGAAAGAAGAGAGTTTGTCAAGCCCTCTTGGCATGCCTTGTAGAAAATAACACTCTGATGCATACAAATGTCTGAGCTTCCTCAATGCCACTAAGGCTTTGTTGTATTATATAAATATAACCTCCTACAGCAAGAGGAATACATAGAAAATTCCCACAAGCAAATATAATATTTTAACCATGCTAGCAACCTTCTCTCTAAAGAGAATGGTGGTTAGAGAATTATTCTTTTTAATAACTCAATCGCACTACCACGACGTTAGAGAATTATTCTTCACTCATAAACAAGAACCTTACAAACGAATACAATTGAAGCCAAATGAATGTGTGTTTCTTGGTCCCCCGGCAAGGCACAGTTGGATTGCTTTTATTGTGATGCCAAATCATTGCACCTTGACTAAGCCCTGCTACATTTATCAGTAGCTGTATAAAGAGGGGGACTAGATTTGAGGTTGTAAAACTTTTGTTTGCTTAAATTTCACAATAAAAATAAAAGCCGCATATGAATTTAATTATTTAAGAAAAGGAGAGTGGGGTTGGAAAACTCCTTTGTTCTTGCATATTGCAGAGGGATTGATGTATGCATACAATAACAATAGGGCATGCAGTTAATTATAACATGCTGCAGACATGAACGAGATACAGAGGACTAACTTTATCGTGTCGTTAACTTGCTTAATTTCTGACCTTGAGATTTGCTCCAAAATATGTCTTTCTCAAACGTGTCCCTTTCAATCTCATGACATTTGACTTTCTCCAAGTACAACAGATGAGGAAACTGATCCTCCACCTTTGGAAGTTCTATTTTCATATTACTCAAGTACTTGAGACGCAAGATTTCCACCCTCCACTTACACTCAGTGACAGTCTCCTCCCCTGCGTGGTCCAGTTTGCAAAGTTCGCAGCCTCTTATATAGAGCTTCTTTAAAATTTTCAGTTGCCTCGGGTTCAGCCATGATGGTACTTCTTTCAGAGGGATGCCTTGAAGATCCAATTTTTCTACATCCAGTGGGAATGAGAAATCCCAGGACTGGAGGGAAATCTTTTCTTTCAACTCTGGAGAAACCACCGCCCATGATATTTTGAGGCGGCGAAGAGATGAAATTTCCTTCAAAGTTTCAAACTTGTTGTCATGCATTATGTAATTGTAAACCTAGATGGATCAATGTTAAAATGCAATATGCGGAATTGATATGTGATTCAACCCTTGTACTACACAGCAAAAATCCAAACACAACAAACTGAGAAAAATAAACGAAGATAACGTATTTGTACGAAATCTCGCATGAGGAAAAAACACTCCACATAGAAGAGAAAAACCTCAAGGCACACAGCCAATTTCACTAAAAACTTAAGGACATATACAAGACTCAATTGATTCTTTCTTATACCACAAAAGAAGATTGATCAAATACTCTTGTCTTGTACGAACACGTCCTCTTCACTTTCTCTTGGATGAACATCAATTCATGCAGGTTGATCTTCCTCACAAGCAAAGCTTCCACAACGTTCCATGATGAATGAATGATATGTTATGTGTGGGAACCTAATTTTAAGCAAACCCTAGGTCAAATATTTCTTTCCATTTGGGGAATATTTGATTTGGGGATTCTTGCCTTGATTAGGGATTTGATTCACATTAAATCCCTAATTGATTTAAATCTCCTAAAATCAGAAAAATAATTTCCTAACAAGGATTATTTTTCTCCAAACCCTAACCCTCTGAGACCACTATAAAAGGATGACCACGCACAAGGGTTGAGGTACGTCTAAAATTCCTACTGAAACTCTGCAGAAAATTCTCCAAACCAGCCACCTCCTCTCTCTCTCTCTCTCTCTCTCTCTTACATAAGACTCCAGCCTCCCGGTTTACACCATAAACACATCTCCATACCCTAATTAGCTAGTGTTTTTCTTATAAAATCTTGAACTAATTTAGACATCGGAAGGCCTTTGGCCAACACCCCCCGGGCGTGGTCCTCTTATTTATTCTATTTTGTAGGAGAAAAAGGCGGCGAAGAAGGAAGGGGAATCTTAGTCGATCATATCGGGGAAATTTGCTTACACAAATTGGTGCTTTACTGAGAGCACGAGAGTATACTAACGCAGGCCAAGGAATCCGCTCTCTCCTACTTTCCATCAAGCCTTCCAAACAACCATGGTTGGAAGCAAGAAGATGAGAGGCAAACGCAATGGCTAAATCCGCTGACAGCCCAAAGCCACTCCACCCATGGTCCAGCCATCGCCATGGTGGCACCACCACCTCTCACCATCGCACCGGCCACCGCTGCCGAACATGGTGGAACCTCCCATCAAGGTGGGCTTGTTACCACCTACTGACTTAGGCCCAGCTTGAGCAACTTCGCTGCCTCTATTGCCTCCAAGCTAGACGCACGCTCCTACATACACCTCCAATGAAACCTAGCCCGTGTGCAATTGGGCTCCACACACTTCTCTCATCCCGATCCACAAAGTCAAGCAAACCTCACTAAGACAGCTAGCCTCAGCCGTAGAATGGACGAAGTAATCTGATGAGGAAACTCCTCAACCAAATAAGCTTGGCTCAAAACCTTGGCCTTGGACAATTGGGTGAAGAGAGAAGATGGACGAATGAACCGGTAGGCAACTCGACGGGTACCAAGCAGGTCAAGGGTGAGTGAGCGCAGGCAGGGACAACAACGTGATCACCTCGCCGACATGTCGCAAGCATCTGCAAGCTACACTTAAAGCAGATTGAGTTTAAGGAACAACGTGCGCGAAAGGCTAGGCCCACGACTTGACATCCGCGCCGCCTTAGGCCAGCAGGAAATGTACATCAAAGGCTAGGCCCCCAGGGAGGTCAACTAGACAACCATCGCAACGAGGATCGTGAAGAAATGCGTCGTTGTCCACTCACAGAGGAACATTCACAAAAGGCTAGGCCCCCTGGTGGTGGTCAATCGATAACCTCCAATGAGGCTAAGCATGAGGAAAGGCCAGTGCCCCTGTGGTCGACATGCTATAGAAAATCCTTCGCAAGCGCAGTCTACCAACACACCGCCTAGGCAGCGCATGCGAGAAGGTCGATCCTCGCAGACCAACGAGGAGGTCAATCAGCATCACACAAATCGTGAAGGTTGCCAACAAGACCGACCAGCAATGTGTGCGGAAGATGTGGAGAAGCTTGTGAATTACCGACTTCGAGACTTGAAGACTGGCGAAAATTTCAAAGATGTACTACGTAAGGAGATAGACCAAGTAAACTCTACGCCCTTCACTGTCGAATTCGAGCAGGCTGCGCCTCCAAATCGATTCTCAACACCCTTGTTCACACACATCAAAGGGGATTCCGATCCCGAGAGCCATCTAAAGCACTTCAAAAGTATTATGATCTTCTACAAGGCTAATAATGCGCTGATGTGCAAGGTGTTTGCAATGACCTTGCTAGGAGTAGCCCAAGACTGGTTCCACATCCTGCCATCCGGGTCGATCAGCAGCTTCAATGAGCTAGCTTATGTCTTCACCAAAGAATACATTTCTTACCGGATTTTCAAGAAGAACCCAGACTACCTGTTCAGCCTGCACAAGAAGTACAATGAATATCTCCGAGATTACATCAAGAGATTTAAAGGGAAAGGCAAAACATCATTGATGTGACGATCGAATTGCGTCATCGACCTTCAATAGGGACTTGCCAATTGAGTGCGAAGTTGTATTGCAGTTGAGCATCTCTCCTACCAAACACTAGTAGAAGTCTTCGCATGTAAGAGCGCTATGCACTTCGGACGATGATCGGACTGCCGCAAAGAAAGCTGCCAAGCAAACTGATCAACCGGTTGAGCAGGCAAGCCAAAGAAACGACATGATAAAAGACAAAGATAGAGGCAAATGCGGATTACAGCCTCAGGGAGGTGCTCTAACAGCAGAGAGCTACACCAAGTTTACTATTCCGATACAGCAGATCCTAGCCCAAGTAAAGAACATGCCTTGGTTGAAGAAACCGTCGCCTTTGAAGGGAAACCCAGCCAAGAAGGATACTAGTAGATACTACGAATTCCATGAAGGGCATGGTCATTACACAAATGATTGCTTTGCCTAGAAAAAGCACCTCAAGAACTGGTCAAGATGACCATTGCACGGAATTCATCCCAATGGGGTTATCGACAAATCAAAATGTGACGCAACTGCCAACGAACCTCCATGAAAAAGTCATACAGACGACGATCCTAGCCGACTCTAAGAGCTCGAGCTGACCACTGAGGAGCATAAGAGAAAGATCATGCAAGCGACAAGAGCAGTGTCTCCCAAATCACACCTGTTACCTACCATAAAAGACGATCCCGACATCATCTTTAAGGGAAGGAAGTTCCAAGACAACAGAATGCCCATCACCCGAGGTACTATCCACGGAGCTCCTCGCCTATTAGCTCGGCTCAAGCAGTGCCAGCCTCTCACCTTCATTGAAGACAAGTTACTTTGATGTTACCTTTGCAACTCATATTTTTTGTTCAATAAAGCAATGTAGTCACACATACATCAATATAAGTTCGAGCTTTTCTTTCTAATGGAATGTTCACAAATGCAATCGACACGTCTCTAGACGTAGGCCAAATGAGCCACTCTCATCGACACGCTCTGAACGTAGGCCAAACGGGCCACTCTCATCGACACTTCTCCGATGTAGGCCAAAGCGCCACACTCATCTACGCTCGACGAGGCTAAACGAGCCACTCTCATTGACACGTCTCGCACGAGGCCAGGGCCAAACTCATCGACACTTCTCGACGTGGCCAAACGTGCATATCCATGACACGTCTCGCACGGGGCCAAACAAGCCACACTCATCGACGACGCCTTCCGGGCGAGGCCAAATGGGCCACACTTATCGCATGTCCCCGCACGAGGCCGACGTCGCTAAGCGGGCCACACTCATCGACACGCCTCCGACACGTAGGGCCAAAGGGCCACACTCTATCGACACGCCTCCTGGACGTGGGCTAAACGTGCATACTATGACATGTCTCGATGGGCCAAACAAGCTACACTCATCGACACGTCTGGATGTAGGCCAAGCAGCCACACTCGCCGACACGTCCTCCGGACGAGGCCAAATGGGCCACACTTATCGACATATCTCCGTAGGCGACATGGGCTAAACGGACCACACTCATCGACACATCTCCGGCGTAGGCCAAGCGGGCCACACTTATCGATATGTCTCCTGGCGTAGGCCAAACGCAGGCCACACTTATCGACAAGTCTCGCACGAGGCCAAACGGGCAACACTCATGACACGTTTCTAACGAGGCCAAACAGTTACACTCATTGACATGTCTCCGGACATAGGTCAAACGGGCGCTTTATCGAGTATGTCTCGACATAGGCCAAACATGCCGCACCGAGAAAACAGAGCCGAGTCCCTTAGAGAGACTTGACACTTATAAATTTCTAAGAGAGATGTACAATCAAGATATCAAGCTAATTACTCAATCAACAGTGTCAACACGCAAATTGAAGTTGAAAAAACAAATTTCCAAAGCAAGCTAACTAACCGCCAAGTTCAACTAAAAAGATGGTCGATAAGATCAATTATTCTACACAAGAAAACAAACTACAAAAGTTGAAAAGAAATAAAGGAGTATTCATCTACTTTGAGAAGCGCAGAGATCCCTGGTTTACAACCTCTTCGACGTCCGCGATCACCACGCTCAAAGAACTCCACTGATCGCGATGTTCGCCACTACCTCATCCTGCTGCAACCTTTCAGCCACCGTCTTTTCGACCGCTTGCTCTTCAACTCTTTCGATGTCTTCATTTCCAATGGCATAGAAGAGATCATTTTCATTTGAGCAGTCCAAGTAGCCTAGCTTGCGCATTCATGGTAGCTTCGAACTTGGACTTTTCAGCAGACTTGTTATGGGCGTCAAATCTGGCTAGAAGTTTGTCATAACTAAAGGAGACGCAGCATTCTTGCGCTCACGACGAAAAGTAAGCATCCTTTCACTAACAAGTCAATAGCGAAGAATGGGCAACAACAGACGAGTTCGATAGTTTCGGCAGCAAGAACTACTCATTTTTCAAGTAGATGAAATGTTGCTTCCCTTTTTTTTTCCAAGGAAAGACTTGAGACTGTCTAAAGATCACCAGCCTGATGGATATGATCAACCACCTTAAAGCAAACAAACGGGCTTGACAGGAGGTTCATCTTCAACAGATTAGACACGTTTGCATCCCATGTAGGGCTGGACTTGTCCATCTTAGGATCATCGACGCTAGAAGAACCTTTCACTGGACGATGACTCTTTCTTTTTCTCAATTGCCGCCATCCTTAACTCCCAAAAGAGTCGATGATGCTAAATCAACTCCACACTTGACTGCTCGTGACTCAACAGCTAGATCGCGATAGTTGAGCGAATGAGCACACCTCCCAGTTCAATCTCCATCCCTTGACTAGTGTATGACTGAACTTCAGAGGAATACCAACATCTCTTTACTTTTCGGCACGCGACCACTTCACGGAGCAAATCACGGTCTCCAAGCTTGTCTATAGGAGACTCAAGTGGAACATCCTGAACATTGTGTATGCCATCAATCTTATTGCTATCCGCACCAACAAGATGTTTAAACCTTTGCATGGCGTGGAATAGCTTACTTGAGTGTTCTCGAGAAGGGATCCTTGGCTTTTTCTCAACGAGTCGCGATCTTTGCCAAATAAGTCGAGCCTCATTTCTTGAAGACTTGACATCGGCCTTCCTTTTTAAAGGAGTCCGTAACACTCATCCTGCCCGTTGGTAGATCATTAGAGTCTAGACCATGCGCCCATCTCTCAACATATCGGGTAAGGGTAGACCACCAACTTCCTCCCGATACTCACTCAACAGCCACCACGGAATCACCGCTTCTCCAACTGTTTGACTATCGGCGGCGACAACCAGCCTGGTCCCACCTAATGGTTCTCACGTAAAATAAAGAAGACGAAGAAAAATATACGTGCTCGACTTACTTGGGATGCATGAGAACTCCTCTCTTCGACAAGCAGTACAAATTCTCTAAGATCTCTCTCAAGTTAGAAAGTAAAAAAGTCAAGTTTGCGATGTGAAGAAGAGTGAAGAGAAGCCCTGCATTTATACAGGTTAGGCATCCTAGGTCAAGAAAGAATCACAAGCCCATTCCTACTGGGAACCCAACTCCAAGAACAGTCAAAAGTCGACTAGCGGTAAGGTATAGTAGACTCCCTATCATGCTTCTATACAACGTTTGATCTATTTGTTCTCCAGTGATCTTTGTGGAGCTTCTCTATGGTGCTCATGGGATTTCTCACGGGTTTGGCACTTTCCAAACCAAACTTAGCGACAAGGTCCTTTGCATATTTTGTTTGGGACAGAAACATTCTATCTTTAAGTTGTTGAACCTGCAAACCAAGAAATTAATTCAATTCTCCACACATACTCATCTCAAATTCATTACTCATAATATTAGTAAATTTAGAAACTAGAAAATTTGAGGTAGAACCAAACACAATATCATCCACATAAACTTGAGCAACAACTAAATCACTTTACCCATTTGACAAACAAAGTTTTGTCAATTGCTCCTCTGGTGTAGCCATTTTGAAGCAAATAAGATGACAACCTCTCATACCAAGTCCGGGGTGCCTGTTTCAAACCATACAATGCTTTCTTTAGTCGGTAAACATGGTCAGGATGAAAATGATCTTTGAATCCAACTAGCTGTTCAACGTAAACTTCTTCCTGCAAGACCCCATTTAGAAACGCACTTTTGACATCCATCTGGTACAACTTGATCCTAAGATGGCATGCAATTGCTAGCAGTAATCTTACTGATTCCAATCTTGCTACGGGAGCAAAAATTTCATCAAAGTCAAGTCCTTCCACTTGCGTGTAACCTTGAGCAACCAATCTAGCTTTCTCAAGAATTACCTTCCCTTTCTCATCAATCTTGTTTCTAAAAATCCACTTTGTACCAATAACATTTGCATCCTTGGGCCGGGGAACTAAGTACCAAACATTATTCCTTTCCAACTGGCTCTTGAGTATCTAAGATCCAATCATTGTCAACTATGGCTTCTTTGACATTTTTGGCTCAATTTGAGAGACATAACACAAGTAGCTTATTTCTACAACATATTGACTTCGAGTTCTCATTTTATCATGAAGCTTCCCAATGATGTTTTCTGGCTTGTGATCTCTTTTTACTTGCTTAGCTCTAATTCTAAGTGTTTGAGATTATGTGTCATGGATGTCTTCTAATTTTGTGATACTTAAAGCGACATTTGCTGCTTGAACTTGATCACACCTACTTTCTGTTTGCATTCCAGTAAGATCATCATCATCGTTTATCTGTTTGACCTGCTTCAAATCAGAATCATTAATCACAACATTTATAGACTCCATTACAGACTTAGTTCGAGTGTTGTAGACCCTATACGCCTTGCTAGTTAAAGAATAGCCCAGAAAAATACCAATGTCACTTCTAGAGACAAATTTAGCGAGATGTTCCCTATCTTTGTATATATAACATGTACTCCCAAAGACTCTCAAATGACTCACATTAGGCTTCTTTCCTTTCCACAGTTTATAAGGAGTTGCTTTTGACTTTGGTCTTAAATAAACTCATAGCAGATAGAAGCAGAACTTGTAGCCTCAGCCCAAAAATGTTTTGCCAAATTTGCAGAATTAAGCATTACTCTACTCATGTCAAGCAAGACTCTATTTTTCCTTTCAACCACCCCATTTTGTTGAGGTGCAATAGGAGCAGAAAACTCATGTGAAATGCCTTGTTCATCACAAAATTCAGAAAATAGATTATTTTCAAATTCTGTCCCATGATCTGTCCTTAGTCTAATGAGGTTATCATGTTTTTCATTCTGAATTTTCGCATAAAACAGAGAAAGATTTAAATGCTTTAGATTTATCATGCAAGAAAGCAACCCAGGTAAAGCGAGTGAATTCATCCACAAGAACCAGTATATACTTTTTACCTCCCAAACTTAAAGTTTGCATTGGACCAACCCAGTCCATATGCATAAGTTCCAATGGTTTTGATGTGGATGAGAAGTTGGTGGGACTGTGTGAGCTTTTGGTCTGCTTTCCTATTTGACAATTACCACAAACTCCTTCTTGTTTTCCACTCAATGTGGGCAGCCCCCTTACATATTATTTCTTTGAAATTTTGAATAGATCTCTGAAATTCATGTGTCCTAATCTTCGATGCCATAGATTAGTGATATTGTTTTCAACCCTGTAGCAAACATTCAAACCATTAGACATAGCACAATAGCAATTATCATGAGACCTTGGTCCACAAATGACCTTTTCACCTGTTTTTGTACTTACTATGCATTCAATTTCATCAAATATAACCTTACCAAAATCATCACTTAGTTGACTAATACTCATAAGGTTTGCAGTAAGGTTTTCAACAAGAAAAACATTATGCAAAACAGGTAAACCAGGTGTTGTAACGGTACCTTCACTTGAAACCTTGGCTTTCTTACCATCACCAAAGGTTACCGTGCCTCTTACCTTTTTATCTGAGAACGTCTGAAACCAACGTTTATCGCCTGTCATATGCCTTGAACAGCCACTGTCAAAGTACCACTTGTTAGGGTTGCAAGAATCCAAGGCAATAAAGGCAACAAAGCATTTGAAATCATTGGACTTAATTGAAGAATGAGCAAGTAAGAAGCAATGTGATTCATTCACTAATTTAGTCCTTTCCTTTTCTCTCCACACAAGTTTCATCTTAAGCAACCGTGATTTGGAATATGAACAAGTTTAGACAACCTATTCACTTCTCTCAAGAGATTTGACCTACCTCAGAATGATTCAAATATTTTTTGTCACAAAAAGGTCGAATATGACCTACCTCACCGCAAAGCGTGACAGAAGAACACAAGTCTGAGGCATAGCATACGTACCTGAAGCTTTCACAAATTTTGTTCCCAAAGAACTATTGGTAGAACCATCAAAATCCAAACCAGTTTTATCTCCACTGGATTTTCCAATACTGAGCATTTTGTCAATCTTTTCTACGCCAATGGTTAATCTTATGATTTTTTTCTTTAGAAGCCTCAAGTTGTGAAGTCAATGACTTTTTTTCTTTCTCAAGTTCGCACAATCGAGATTGAAACACGTTTGGATCTTACTTTTCTCAGCCTTTCCAGATTTTTCAATTTTTCTTTCATATCAGAACAATGCTTTCTAATTTTGACAGAGACATGATAAAGTTCATTATATTTTCGAAGTATTTCTTTGGCATCAAGCTCCTGACCATCAGATTCCTCTAGATCATCGATATTTGCAAATCCCACAAATGCAACTATCTCACTGTACGAATCTGAATATGATTCACTATCACTCCAAGTACTCTTCAAGGCTTTGTTTTTTTTTTGTTTTGTTTTTTTTTCAGATTTTAATTTCTTCAAGGTATTAGCACATTCTTTTGCTTCATGTCCAAAAGCCAGACATTCATAACATTTTCGACCCTCAGTTTGTTTAATAGGTCTGGAACCTTTTTCCGAATTAAAATTGTTTGACTTAAAGGGTTTATATCTTGAACTTGTTCCTTTTCCCTTAACATTTTTACTCTTGTGAAATTTTTGAAACTGTCTAGTGATTAGAGCAAATTCCTCATCACTAATTTCCTTAGTTTCTTCACATTCTTCTTTTACAGCTTTTAGAGCAATGTTTTTACTCCTTTTCACAGTAGGAAGCTCCATTTCATAGGTTTTCAAAGATCCAACTAATTCTGCAATTTTCATTGTGTTTAAGTCTCTAACTTCTTATAGATTTGGCGTCCGAGCTTTGATTGGGTCGCATAATATGTTCCAAAAGTGCATTTAAAAATTGTATTCAATTTACAGGCTTTTCATTTCTTTTCGCTACGCTTTTCAATAACTCCTCGGCAGTCCAATGGGTGAGAGCGTAGTATTCAATTTATGTGCTTTCGCTTCCTTTCGCTTATGTTTTCAATAACTCCTGTGCAACCCGATGGGTGAGAACGTTGTATTTAATCACCTGTCATGCTTGGTTGAAATCACCTCGACTTTTATCAAATATTTCAAAGAAAATTTTCTCTCTAATTTCCTGGTGGATTCCAGATTATTGTTCTTTAGGATTTTCGCTTGAAAATTTATTTGCTTGTGCTACGTCAAGTGGTATCAGAGCGGGTCTCTCCTGCCTCGGATTATTGGCTTATCATGGGTGATCGTGAAATCTGTTGTCCAATTACTCGAGCAGATTTGACGCCAAACGCATTTAATCGACAATTAAGCCAATCAACTTGGGGAGATGAGTGAGTTGTTGTTACAAGCTATTGGTGGCAACAATGGAAGAGAAGACAGAAATAACAATAGAAGAGAAAATAGAGATAATAATAAAAGAGAAGACAGAGACAACAACCAAGGAGGCAATGTTGGAAGAAATATTAGGAGACAACGTGTTCCAGAGAGCAAGTCAGAGTCTGAAGAACTTGAGGAACCACCACTGGTTAACAATCCACATCATTGTAATCACAACAATTTTGGTGATTATCGGATTAAAGCCGAAATCCCTAATTTTTGGGGAAACCTGAAAATTGAAGATTTCTTGGATTGGTTGGTAGAAGTGGAGAGGTTCTTTGAAATTATGGAGGTTCCAGAGAACAAAATGGTGAAGATGGTCACTTTCCGTCCGAAAGTTTCAGCGGGTGTATGGTGGGACTGGCGAATCACAGCAGAGGCAAGGAAAGCAACGGGTTCATACGTGGCGAAAGATGAAGCAGCTTATGATGGATCGGTTCCTACCTACTAATTATGAACAAATTATGTACCGCATGTACATCGGTTGTACGCAAGGCAATTGTTCGATTTCTGAATATACCGAAGAGTTTATGCGTCTAGCGGAGCATAATCATTTGACCGAGACCGAAAACCAAAAGGTTGCAAGGTATATTAATGGCCTAAAAATTTCCATTCAAGAAAAAATTGGTTTGCATAATATGTGGACTTTGCAGGAGGCAATTAATATGGCGTTAAAGGCTGATTTTTGGAGAAGGAGAAACGCCAAACTAATTATAGCAGGAACACGGTGGATCATTCAGAAAATGTTGCTACTTTTCCTAGTGACAAGGGGAAAATGTAGCAGCAAAACTTCAGCTGATCATCAAAGCCGTCGAACCTCCAAAGTAAGCGGCAATGAAGGCAGCAATCGGTCTTCCAAAAGAGTGCAGACTCGGAACCAGCCCCAGAAGGAGAATCCGTATGCTAAGCCCATGACGGATATTTGTTACCGATGCCAAAAACCAGGGCATCGTTCCAATGTTTGTCCCGAGCAAAGGCAAGCTAATTTTATAGAAGATGTCGGGGATGACGAAGAAAACGCACGAAGTTGTAGACGATGATTATGCAGGGACTGAGTTTGCAATTGAGGGGGAAATGGAAAGGCTTACTTTGGTTTTACAGCATGTTCTTTTGGCACCAAAAGAGGAAGGGCAGCGACACAACATTTTTGGTTCTCTTTGTTCAATCAAAAATAAAATTTGTGATGTGATTGTAGACAATGGGAGTTGTGAGAATTTTGTGTCAAAAAAATTGGTGGAGCATTTGTAGCTACCAACAGAGCCACATATCAACCCTTATTCATTGGGTTGGGTTAAAAAAGAACCTTCAGTTCGTGTTGCCAAGACTTGTCGTGTGCCACTCTCCATTGGTAAGCATTACAGAGGTGATGTCGTATGTGATGTTATTGATATGGATGCATGTCATATCTTGTTAGGGCGACCTTGGCAATTTGATGTGGATGCAACTTTTAAAGGGCGAGATAATGTGATCTTGTTTTCGTGGAACAACCACAAGATTGCGATTTGTACTACAGTACCCTAAAAAAAATCAGTTGAGCCCAAAACTAAGAGTTCTAGTTTTTTAACTTTGATTAGCAGCGAGCAAGAGTTAAATGAGGCAATAAAAGAAGCAGATTATTTTTGTCCCATGGTGTTGAAGGGGCTGTTGAAGGCCCACAAAGAAGAAAATGTAATTCCTCCTGAAGTGTAGCAGATTTTATCAAAATTTCAGGAACTAATTTCTGACAGGCTGCCAAACGAGTTGCCGTTGTTGAGAGATATACAACACCATATTCATTTGGTACCTAGGGCTAGTCTGCCAAATCTGCCACATTATCGTATGAGCCCCAAGGAGAACGACATCCCAAGAGAGCATATTGAAGATTTGTTACAGAAGGGTTTTATTAGGGAGAGCTTGAGTCCCTATGGTTCCAGTCCTTCTTGTTCCAAAGAAAGACCAGTCATGGCGTATGTGTGTTGATAGTTGAGCAATCAACAAGATTACAATAAAATATTGATTTCCCATCCCGCGATTGGAAGATATGTTGGATGTGCTCGAAGGCTCTAAGGTGTTTTACAAAATAGATTTGCATAGCGGATACCACCAAATTCGCATCAAGCCAGGCGATGAGTGGAAAATCGTATTTAACAGCAAGGAAGGGTTATACGAATGGCTGGTGATGCCGTTCAGATTGTCAAATGCGCCTAGCACCTTCATGAGACTTATTGGTTCTTTTATCGTGGTTTATTTGATGATATTTTAATTTACAGCACATCAAAAGAAGAGCATCTCGTGCATTTGAGACAAGTCTTAGGAGTTTTGAAAGAAAATAAGCTATATGTGAATATGAAAAAATGTACTTTTTTGCACAAATAAGCTACTGTTTTTGGGTTTTGTGGTTGGTGAGAATGGTATCCAGGTGGATGACGAGAAGATCAAAGCAATTCTTGATTGGCCAACTCCAAAAACGAGTCAAGTTCAAGCTTCCATGGTCCGCCACTTTTTATGGAGATTTGTGAGGCATTTGGTTCCATTGCCGCACATTATCAATGTTTGAAGGAAGGCAGTTCAATTGGGGAGAAGAGGAAGAAATTTTTTTTGCTCTTGTAAAAGAAAAACTTTGCTCCGCTCTGGTTCTAGCTCTTCCAAATTTTGAGAAGGTGTTTGAAGTTGAATGTGATGCCAGTGGTGTGGGAATGGGAGTTGTGCTTTCTCAAGACAAGAGACCAATTGCTTTCTTTTTTGAAAAGTTGAGCGACACTCGTCAAAAGTGGAGTACTTATGACCAAGAATTTTATGCAGTCGTTCGTGCTTTGAAACAATGGGAGCACTATCTTATTTAGAAGGAATTTATTTTGTTTATAGATCATCAAGCTTTGAAGTATATTAACAACTAGAAACATTGTAACACCCCGACCCCATTTATTTCCTATTTTAATTTAATTAAGAGAAAATATTAATTTACTCTTGGGTTAAGGGTAATTTTGGCCAATTTCTATTCCGGGAAGATTTTGGGACCGTGAGTGGTGTGGTTGCGTGGTGGTACTGGTAGGCTAAATCAGAGACGTGTGAGGTCTGAATCGAGATTTAACGAGTTTTGCGATCAAAACTTGTTGGTGGCAGAACGTAATTATTTCAAGTAAGTTTGGGTAAAATCATTTTTTCTCATTTACCCCCTACTTTCTCTCTCTCTCCGTGTCTCCTCCCCTACGCCAACCCGCTTCCCGCCACCGCTGTTCATTCGAACGGAAACCACCGCGCCGCCGCCACGTCCACCTCACCTCAAGATCGATCCCGCTCAACTCCCTCAAGTCCCGATCAAGACCCACCCACTTCCTTGCCGGAAGCCGGAGAATCGCCGACGATCAATCGTTCGAACCGAAGTTTCCGATCAAGGCGCCGTCGCCTCCGCCGTCCAATCCCGGTGAACCAGGTGAGGTTTCTTCTCCTTTTTACGTGTTCTAGCTGATTTTGGGTTAGGTTTAGATCGAATTTGAAGTTTGGAACCGAATTGGAAACCTAGGTTTTGGCCGGTTTTCAATCTGAAATTCCGGCCACTTGCCGTCCGAATTGGACGTTGCCGTAGTTGAAAAAGTTGCTCCATTCATCGAGTAGTATCTAGGATTGGAAGGGTCGTTCGTAATTTGGAGATTTTCCGTCGCCGAAAATTTCTCTACACACCGCGCGCTGCGCGCGTGTGGCGGCGCGTGGGCAAGGCGGGTGAAGTTGTTTTTCATCCTGATGAGATCCTTAGGATGTCACGAGTACGTAGGATTTCGCGGATCTCAATTTGGATATCGTTTGACTATCGAACGGATTTCGCATATTGTGCGTTATCCGGGTTCGATAAGTTCTGACCGTTGGATCGTTTCCAAATTGAAGTATGTTGATCTAGGTACTCTTAAAAACCTATAGGAATTCGCGGATCGTGAATCGGAGCCCCGGATGTCCTGATTCAATAATTTGAAGTTTAGGGAAATCGCGATCACCGTGCGATCGGGAAGCGATTTCCAAATCTGTAACCGGACCTTAGGATGTTCCTTTGGACGTGAGCGCACCGGAACTTGGGGATTTAAGTATTTCCTTTCGTGAATTTCCGTTTTGGAAGTACGTGATGTTAATCAAGGATTTATATCTTGAAATAGGTACTTCGGTTAATCACTACGCAGGGTGGACCCTCACGGGGCCGGGCAGCGTGGGATTATTTGTGAGTGGACTTTGTTTTAAGCATATGCATGGTTTTTATTTATGGAAGTTTTGTGCATATATTTTAAATGGTGATTTTGATTTAATAAGCATTTGAATGATGGATTTGAATATGCTTATACCTCTTGGCTATATATTTTGAGTATAGACATATATATTTGAGTATGATGAATATGTTGATATGGATTTTGGGATGGCTATCTATATTGTCTATGTATAGAGTATGAGAGGTTGTTGTGGTGAGATTGTGGAAAGATGTGAATTTGGGGATGGTTGTGAGATGTATGAGTATGGTAGGTGAGTACCATTCCCTAGTTACTAGGCTTCCCACACACGTCGTGGCAGTGCCGGTGGGGTGGAAGGCCATGAGATTGCGGGTCTCACACATGTCGTTGCGCGGTGTGTGAGACACTTTCCATACGTGTCGCTGGCGTGCCGGCGTATGGGAAGAGTATGTATATTGCTTGAGTATCATCACACACGCTGCGTGCCGGTGGGGTGATGATCCGCTCGCGTAGGACTTGATATGAGATTTGTGAGCTACACGTGTCGCTGGCAGCGCCGCGCAGTGAGCTATGGAGTTCCGCCCCGGTTGGACTACTCATTCTGGACGCCGGTTAGTGTTCGAAATCTCGCATCCATTAACAATCCCCCGGTTGGATTGTCTCCCCGGTACATTAGTATGGAGAGAAGTATATATTATATTAAAGTCCTAGCTATATATATATATATTTATATATGGGTATTTACTGGGTTGATGAGAGTTGCATATCTTGGGGAAATGAGTTGTGGATTTGAGATGTGGAGATGTTTTGGACTTTGGGATAATGTGTTTTGAGTTTTGGTTTCTGAATTGTGAAACTGCATGCTAGAGCATTATTTTTACATGGTGGGGTTACTATGTTGATTTAAAGTGAAACTTTATTTCTGTCCACTCACATCTTTCTTTTGCGCCTGCATGAGTTGCTTTGAAGGCGCCGAGCAAGTCACGAGCCCAAGCTTGTCGCCAGTTGTTAGGTCTCAGATAAATTCTTTCTACTCCCCTGTTTGTTGTAAACAAATTCTGTAGACGCTCTGTTATCGCCCATGTTAGGGCTATTTGTGGCGGAGGCCATTTTATGTTGGATTGTTGTATGTTAAAAGCATGCTGGCAGTTGGAATATATTATGATGTGAATTATGCAGGTTGAATATTGTTGGGTTTGAACATTTTACAGGGGAGACTCTGCCAAAATTTTGGTAGGATGTCTTGGATTTTTAGTAAGTGGGCCCGGCATCATTGTGATGTCGGCACCAAGACGGGATCCGCCTCGGGTTGGGAAATTCAGGGTCTGTCAAACATATTGATAAAATGCATGCGATGGGTGACTTTTTGCAGAAATTCTCATTCGTTATCACATACTGCACCTCAAATCGTGTGGCAGAGGCACTAAGCTGAAGAGCTTCTTTGTTAGTTACTCTTACTCAAGAAATTGTGGGGTTCGAGTGTTTATAGGATTTATATGAGGATGATGATGATTTCAAGGAAATATGGGCTAAATGTGCTAATCATGAGCCTATGGTAGATTTCTTTCTTAATGAAGGGTATTTGTTCAAGGGCAACCAGTTATGCATTCCTGTTTCCTCCTTAAGGGAGAAGCTCATTTGGGATTTGCACAGAGGAGGGTTGAGTGGCCACTTAGGCTGCGATAAAACAATAGCAGGATTGGAAAAAGATTTTATTGGCCCAGTTGAAGTGTGATGTTGGAACAATTGTGCAAATGTTATATTTGTCGTTTCAAAGGATAGGTACAAAACACTGGATTATACAAGTCTTTACTAGTTCGTAATGATATCTGGCAGGATCTTGCCATGGATTTTGTCCTTGGCTTGCCTCGAACTCAGAGTATGGATTGCTTTTGTGGTGGTTGATCGGTTCTAAAAAATGGCGCATTTCATAGCCTGCAAGAAGACTGCTGATGCATCCAATATAGCCAAGTTATTTTTAGGGAGGTTGTTCGCTTGAATGGAGTCCTTACATCTATTACTTCCGACAGTGATATAAAATTTTTGAGCCATTTTTAGATCACTTTGTGGAGAATGTTTGGAACTACTTTGAACTATAGTAGCACCGCACATCCTCAAACTGACGGCCAGACTGAGGTTACTAATCGAACATTGGGAAATATGGTGCGTAGCATTTGCGGAGAGAAGCCGAAGCAATGGGACTATGCACTGCCACAGTGGAGTTTGCATATAATAAAGGCAGTTCATAGTGCAACAGGGAAGTCACCATTTTCCATTGTTTATACTGCTGTGCCTAATCATGTTGTAGATTTGGTGAAGCTGCCTAAAGGCCAGAAAGCTAGTGTTGTAGCGGGAAAATTGGCTGAAGAAGTGGTGGCTATTCATGATGAAGTGAAGCAAAAACTTGAACAAGCTAATGCTAAGAACAAAGCCGCTGCAGACAAGCATAGGCGAGTTAAGGTGTTTTAAGAAGGCGATTCTGTGATGGTGTTTTTGAGGAAGGAAAGGTTCCCTGTTGGTACATATAGCAAGCTGAAACCTAAGAAATATGGTCCTTACAAGGTGCTGAAAAGAATCAATGACAATGCCTATATTATTGAATTACCAGATTCCATGGGAATTTCCAATACTTTTAATGTTGCTGATTTGTATGAGTTTCGTGAAGATGAAACCCTTTATCCTGAACATAACTTGGGGTCGAGTTCTTCGGAGGTGGAGGGGACTGATGTAGAACAAATGGTTGAATGGATTGAAGAAGAATTGGAGCGAAGAAGGGAAAAAAGACGTAGCAGGAATTTACAGATTTAGCATCCGAGCTCCGATTGGGTCGCATAATACATTCCAAAAGTGCATTAAAAAATTGTATTCAATTTACAGGCTTTTCATTTCTTTTCAATTACGTTTTCAATAACTCCCTAGGGCAGTCCAATGGGTGAGAGTGTAGTATTCAATTTACAGGCTTTTCGTTTCCTTTCAGTTACATTTTCAATAACTCCCCAGGCAACCCAATGGGTGAGAACATTGTATTTAATCAGCTGTCATGCTTGGTTGAAATCACCTCGACTTTTATCAAATATTTCAAAGAGAATTTTCTCTCTAATTTCCTGGTGGATTCCAGATTATTGTTCTTTAGGATTTTCGCTTGAAAATCTATTTGCTTGTGCTACGTCAGAAATAAACAAAAATCTGGTGGCACGTGGTCCAGATTAATTTTTTTTTCTTAAATATATATTTGGGCCAACTGAAATTTTTTGTTGGCCCTTAAATTTTGGGTCCTGTGCTTTTGTGTTCTGCCTGGATTAGGCCAGAGCTAGCCTTGTTTTAGGAATTAAGCTTGGAGGCCCGATTGCAAACAAGAAAAATCAAAACATCTTCGAAAAACATAATCAAGCAAAGTGATACCATTTTTTTTTTAAAAAAAAAAAAAAAAGAAGAAGCTTAATTCGTCATAGAATCAAGTGACATGAGTTTCTTACAAAATAAGGTCCTGCGAGGCACAGTTGGAATATTGCTTTTATTGCAATGCCAAATCATTGCAGCTTGAGACGACTAAAGAATATAGATAGTTCTTTCTTACTTTTTCCACTTTACACTTGTTAATTATAAAGATGAAGTGCATTTGTTTAAAACAAACATATAATGCATACTTGGCATACGCGGGTTAGACTAATTGAAAAAGGTAGTGAGCTTGCTTCCTTGTACCTAAGTTCAAATCATCTTCTTCATAGATTAGATTAATTTAATGTAGATTATCGTTTGTATAAAAAACAAAAAGAACTGGGTTTGAGTTAGTGCACTAACTAGGTTGTTTTTTCTCCCCTAATGAACCACGGCGAACCCTCAGACGACCTATCTAAGATTAGGGGGGAGATCCTCAGTAGTGGTGACCTTTTCATTCTTCAACGGACTGATAAAAGAAACATTTTTGAGTAGTCTCTTGATCTAAGTCATTCACCCATACTTTCATTTTCTTCTTCAATATACCTTAGATTTAGTGAGTTATTAAATTAAATCCAATACTAGTCACCAAACATGGCCGTAAAGCTTGTTCAAGAGTGTACTAACACAAGGCTCAGCTTTTCCATGAAGTCAATACTCAATCAACTGATAATTAATCATTTGAAGGTAATATTTTCCATATCACCTTGGCATAACTTGAGTCTTCAACCTTATAATAAAAAGCATAAAGCAGTTAAGCATCACTTCATTTTGTTTAATCAATTATCAGATTTTGAAAGAGTATCCATGTTCACATTCCCCAAGAGCATACTTGGATCGAGGTTTCAGATCTCGCCGACAATTAGATTCTGATGCCGTATTAATCAAAAAGCTTCAATTTGTAATAGAATCAAGCAAAGTGACACGTTACAAAATAAGGTCCCGCAAGACATAATTGGATTGCTTTAATTGTGATACCAAACCATTGCACGTGGGGTATGAAATGCCAAACAATTAGAAAATAGTATGGTAATATGATAACGTAATATATCTTGTACATGTGTTATAATATGAGTGGACAATATGGTTTATTTTTCCCTATTTTAGGGAATATTATCAATAAATATATATCCACTTATATTATAATACGTGTACAACATGTATCACGTGATTGTACTACCGTACTCTTCTATAATCATTTCTACTTTTGTATACATTACAAGAATGAAAAGCATATATAAAATGATGAGCACCACTTTAACTTGATGAGATATATCGAAGAGAGAATATTTTGAAAATGGGTCATGCTAATTGAGACTAGATATATAAATCATATTGTGTATTATCTTTCTAATAGAGGTGAAGTCTACGAATACAATGTTCCCTTAACATTTACCTTAGAAAATAAAGTTGTGCATATATGCATGATACTACCACTAGCTGCATGCGAATAATTGCACCTCCTCCATTAATTCATTATGCACATATAAAAATAAATAAAAATAAATAATTTCACTTACAAACATTTTTTATTTAGCCCAAAGGAGTATGGTTGTCGATGGGGATGGTGATCGTTAGTTTTAGGTCTTAAATTGTCTTCACAAAACCCATTTACTTTAAAATCTTTACATAAAAAAAAGTAGGATCTCCTCATAAGTCAAAGAATGATCAATTGACGAGCAAGAAATGCACAAGTCACAAGAAGCAAAAGTTAATATTTAATGGTTTAAGCAAACAATGTGTAGTCCAATGGGAAATGGCATTGATCTGTAGACCAAATATCTCAGGTTCAAAATTCCATGACATCTTGGTTGTGAGTATGTGATTAACCCCTTCACTATAGTTTAGACTATCGCTTTTACTAAAAAAACAATAATGATTTAAAGCGTCGTTGGCAAAATTCAGAAATTATAATGTGCACTGGATCAACCAATAAAACAGCCCTAGATTTCTAATCAAAAAGTCTCAAACTCAAATTTTGTCATCTCAAATATAATTTTATTAGGTTTTTACAAATAAACTCATTTTAGCATGACATATTATACAAAAACCCATATAGAGCCTATTTGGAGAGAAAAACCCAAAACTAGCTACTTGTCATTTTCTAATTGGTTCTTAGAAAATTTTAACATGCTAAGAAGCAACTAGAAATGACAAGTGGCTAATTTTGGATTTTTCTATCAAAATGTATTATCTATAAGAGTTTTTGTATAATATGTGCTGTTAGAATGGGCCTATTTGTGAAAAGCCCTTTATTTATTTACTCACGTCTTGTATGTCAATTGTCAACTACAATTATTTAACGCGGCAAGAGGCATCTGTAGCTGGAGCTATCATTACATATATGAGGCGAACTCTTCGAAAATTAGAGCATCTCCAACAGTCCCTTCAACAACTTTGAAATTATAAAATAGGTGAGACACATCATCAAAACCCTATCTAACAGCCTTTTCAAACTTAGTCATCAAAGTTGCAACCTCTTTCTCTCTCTTCAGGATTGGTAAGTTGATCTTGGCTCTTCAAAACATTTAATTGTACTTTGGAAAATTAAAAAATACCTTGAAAATGTTAAAAACATGCATTTTTTTATTTTCAAATAATAAATACATGGACATTTTTCACATGTTTTCATATTTTTCATTCTTTTTCATAACATAACATTAATTGAATTGAAGAGTCTGTTCGGGCAAAAATTATTAAGTAGCAACCAAAGCTTTTTAAATTGCCACGTAGGTCAACAAACTTCAGTTTGAAGAGTTCAGTTTGCTACTACTGTTGGAGGAGTCCGGACCTACTGTTCCCAAAATTGGTGTCCCCTTGGTGTTCCTTTACTATTTATTTAACACGTTTCCATCCACTAACAGAAAATTAACAACGTTAAGTTCTATGTTTTTTCACTAAAAACTTAGGAAATACCCACCAAGCAACGTAGATGTTTATGCAAAGTGCAAAAGCCAGGCATTCTCCTCCATCTTACTAAATTCAACACAAAATTCATAAAACCCATAAATCATAAAATCCAATCAGGGGACTAACAAAATTTTGAGAAGAAAAAAACTAGAAGCAAAGAAAATCTGATAGAAAACAGCGATAACAACGTTAGTTTCGCTTCGTCTTGTCTTTCTTCTCCATTGCACTTTGTAGGAAGGCTAGGTTTTGCAAGATGCACTGCCCAATATTTTGTAGTTTATATTTACTTATTTATTTATACATAGAGCTCAAAACAGAGGATGCTTCTAAAGTTGTCTTTAATGTGAGCGAAAGGATAAATTGGGAAACAAGAGCGGCAGAAGTTGTATATGTCAAGGATTCTGACCAGGCATCGTGTAGCTGCAAAAGATTTGAATTTGTTGGAATTATTTACAAGCACATCCTAGCATTGTTCAAAAGGAACCAGGTTGAATATATGCTCGATAAATATATTTTGAAGAGATGGAAGAAAACTGCGAAATCTGGATTGGTGTCAAATGCAAATGGCAACGAAATTAAAGACTCTTCAGATTCTGGTCTTTTAATAAAGCGAAGTACAATATCCCGACTTGCTTCAGATGTGGTTGAGGATGCATTAATGTGTGAAGAAGGATGTGAGCTACTGTCAGAGACTCTAAAAAGTTTGCGGGTGAAGTTGAAGTTGTTGAAGGATGGACCAAGTAATAACGAAGTTGGAGGGTCCAGCTCTCAAACACAATATATGAAAGATCCTAAGAGAGTAAGGGGAGCAAAGGAAAAGGCAATGAAGCGAGGGATTAGACACTGTCGGGAGTGTGGACACATTGGTCATGATAGAAGACAATGCCCAAGAAATTTGAACACATCGTAAGATGTTAAAACTATTTATAATAACACCTAAAATTTGAATAGGTAAATTTTTTATGTGCTTGTGTTTGATGTTTATGTAGGACATCACTGTCGAACAATGACGAATCAACTCCAATAGATCTTATTGACCTATTATTTGACGAATTTAACAGGATGCACGGACCAATTGAATGATTTATATTTCTATTATACGAAGCCCGGTTGTTATGAAGACTAATGATCAGGTGAAGTTTTCTAGATGCAGTTTTATTATTATTATTTTTTTGTTCATGTGCAACGATGAGCTCTTATTATGTCCACTGATAATTGAAATAAAAATTTGCTTGGTTTCATTCTTGCATGAAATTTGGACACACGTTAATTTTACATCTTCTCTCTATTTAGAAATTTTCATAGACATTTGATAAAGTATCAAATTTTGAGTTATGTGAAGAAGCAATGACTTTTACCATGTAAATTGGGTAGTTTATGGTGAATTATGTTTTAACAGAGATTCATTGAGTATATCACAGGCTAATGCAGCATTTTCAGCAGCCAGATGTTGTTTCCATTACCAATAATGATTTCCAGTAGCACTCATCATTTCCAGCAGCACCCATTTTTTCCGAATGTTATGTTCTAGTGTTTTACTGGTTAATAAGATCTAAGCTCGACTGGTTATTAGGAGCACGATTTTGTAAACATTCATAACTGAATGATACTTGAAGCACTTTGTTGGAACAGAAGGATTAGAAAGCAACGTGTAATCCAAGAAAGAAATCAAGCAGATGTTGAGGCCCAAAAAAGTCCATGGTTGGGCCCAAATAAGTTTTCGGTCCAATATGATACTGTATCAAGAAAAGTCACATGTCCGAGTACACGAAGGCTCGTCATATACAAGTCATAGTCCACGTGCCATGCTAAATAAATAATTTGCCATGCCAAGGATTGAGATAATATTATAAAATACAAGCCCATGCTAAACTAAGCACCGTGTCCCTCTTCAAGGACGATAAAATTGAAGCACGCCAAGCGACATGCCGTGCCAAGCAATGAATTATTATTCCACACCCGATCAGGCCACAAGCTGAAGTGAGCCCCAAGCCACTTAAATACCCGGGGCTTACTTAAGTGGGTTGTGGTATGGATGGTAATAAATCAACTTGAGGCCCAATATCCCAATTAAAATAGCATATTGACTCAACCAAAAAGCCCAACGTTTAATAAAAATAGCTCATTTACTTAATGAACCACCTTGGCCCATGCAATTGACACAAATGAGCCACAAAGGCCCCAGCACCTAGCTGGAAGAACAAAAGCCATGAAGAGGAGGTCCGAAGGTTCATTGAACAAAACTGCTGGGAGATTCCAGCACATGGGGGGAGCAAGTTTCAAAGCAAAAAACATTCGAGGAACCAAGGGATATTAGCACGTAAGCTGCTAGGAGGAGGAGCACCCTTCAAACCAGCATGTACACACATTTGCTTTCCTTCATTAGATTTGGCCAGGGAATGAGGAAGGAAAGAAGAAGAAAAATAGCTAAGAATGGAGTCTCCCACTGAACAACTGCGGGAAATGGGGCCTTGAGCTCCCAAAATTCCTGATTTTGTGCAAATAGATAGAGGAAATTTCACCAAGATAGAAAAAGTCAGGGGAGGAGAGGAGAGAGGAATGAAAGCTTGGCTAAGTTGGGAAGAAACCATTAGGGTTTCTTGGGAAGAGATGGTTTCCAGTGGCTATAAAATGAGGCCTCTTCTACCCAACAGGACCAACCCACATCCAGAGAGCAAGCTTCCTCTCTAACTTGGAAAACCCAGCAATTTCATGCACTATTCACCCTTCTTTCTTATTTTTCCTCTTCTGGCAGACCATTTTCACATCTGACAAAATTTCTGTCAAGCTGCCGAAAGAACATTGTTCTTTCTTTTTCTCTTCTCAACCAAATCTTCTTGCAAACCTTTTCTTTCTTACCTTAACACTCCCCTTTTTCCCCAAGAAATCATAATTTCCTCTTCAGTGCTAAACTCATGTTGATTTTGCTTCCATGCCACAAGCCTCTCATGCCAAGCTAGAAAATTTATCTGTAAGCATTAAGAAATCATCTGTAAGTTGTTGTTGTTTCAGTTGGTGAAGATAACCAAGATGCTTTCTAAGGCTCTACTGCCTTTTCGAAGCATTTTTGGGGCTTGATTTTCAAACTCAGGCACAAGGGACAATTTCATCAATATACCCTTTACGGCCCCCATTTACACCACCAAGAAAAAGTCCCTATAGCAGATTATGGCAGAAAAAATCGAAGCAGAAGATCCGGATTCTAGTTATTAAACCTCGAGGCACGATTGCAAACAAGAAAAATGAATGAAAGCATGTTCAAGAATAGATAGTGTCTACATAACATAAAATATAGCACAAGGCTCAAGATTTTCCATGAAGTCAGTACTGTATCTATTGCAATGATGTTGCTCATCGCTTAGCTAAAGTTTCTCTTTCTGTTGATGGTTTGGTTGACTGGAATGAGTGGCCCCATGCTATCATCAGGATGCCCTCTTAAATTATTGTAATTTGCTGCAATTTCTTTAATGAATTTCGTTCTTTTCAAAAAAACTAAAATAAAAAATACCTTCACTTTATGAAAAAAGACCATGACAATTCGGTAACACAACACAGAACCAACTATTATTCAATACAAGTCCCCAGAGCACACGAGGATCGGAGGTTTTCAACTTGAAATCTCTGGAAATGCCAACTTGATCGGATATTATATTAAGGAAAATGCTAGTAACTTTCTCTCGAAAAAGAATGGTGATTAAAGAATTATTATTTTTTAATAACTACATCACATTACCACGGCTAGGGGCGGAGCCACAGAGGCGCAAGGAGGTGCAGGTGCACCTCCTCTCGTAGGAAAATGCGTCGGAGATGCAGGAATTTGCCCCTTTGCTTGTGCCCTCCAAGTGTTCGATTAAAAGCCTCAAAGATGCTGTTTTGTTGCTGCTGTGTGAGACCCTGAATATTTACCTTAGATTGTTGAGCTTGATCTCACGATCACATAGGAGAAAACGGTTCATCAATTGGACCTCCACAACCAAAGTTATAGATTTTAGAAGATTTTGAAAATTTTTCACTTAAGTTGCAGACACAACCAGCCGAAGAAGAAGATGACTTGTGTTTGTAGTTAGAATCCTGTGCTTCTCAACTTGCATTCCTTTTTAATGTGGTCCACTATCAGGGCGCCATGTGTCAAATTTTAATTAGACCAAATTTAGAAATTCATTAAAAATTCATATGTTCTCCAAAAAATTCACCGAAAAATACCCCAAACTCATAATCACATCTACTTTTATCTTGTGACCTCCAAATCACATGTACTTTGGGTTAGATTAATTGGTATTGATTTTGGTTAGATTAATGGATGATTTCATATGAATTTTGATAGACTAATTGTGTAATTGACATGCATTTTGTTCATATTTGATATTAATTTTGGTAAATAATTGTGTAACATGAATTTTGTGCATTTAATTTATATAGAAAATAGATTATAGTCAATTAGGCTTAGACGTAAAAGTCTTATTTATTTTAATTATGGATAATATTAGTGTTGTTTAAATTGTAAGGCTATTTGGTTATTATTATTATTTTTTCGGATGTTTTAGCCTTTTAACATTGCCCCTTCCCTGAAAAATTCATAGATCCGCCACTGACCACGGCACTAATTGTGATTAGAGAATTAATTCGTCACTATTAAACAAGAACCGAACAAACGAATACAAAGTATTTGAAGCCAGCTGAATGTGTGTTTCTTGGTCCCCAGCAAGGCACAGTTGGATTGCTTTTATTGTGATGCCAAATCATTGCACCTTGACTAAGCCCTGCTACATTTATCAGCAGCTGTAAAGAGAGGGGGATTAGTAAAACTTTTGCTTAAATTTCACAATGAAAATAAAATCCGCATATAAATTTAATTATTTAAGAAAAGGAGTGGGGTTGGAAAACTCCTCTGTTCTTGCATATTGCAGAGGGATTGATGTATGCATACAATAACAATAGGGCAAGGGCTTTGGATTGTAACCAATGTCTTAAATATCGATAGTTTCGGAAATATCGGTGGTTCAAAAACACGGAAATATCGATGGAAATATCGGAAAAATATCGATATCGATAAAAATTGGATAAAAACCACGGAAATTGTGATAAATACATAGAAATTTTTAAAGAAACTTTAGAAGAAGTTTATTTAGTCAATCATCTATTATTTTGACACAAAAAATTGGAAGAAAATGCATTGCATAGTGGGTTTGAGTGATTTCAGTTGATTTGAAATGATCTGAGATCTAAGATGCAGAGTGAGAACAACTCTGCTATCTTCTCTGTTTCAAAGGTAGTTTCCTTTTATATTCTACACCAACCAATCAAAATCAAAATTAATCCTTTATATATAAAATTCCAAGGGTCAGTTTCCAAATATTCAAATTCTGAACTTCTGATAATGTTTTCGAGCAACAATTCAACACATTTAGAATTTCTTAAAAGCAGAGAAACCTCCTCTGCCACTAAATCCTGTAAAAAAAAGGAAATTCTCTAAAGAGCAGTGTTTTTTAACATATTGGCCATTCAAAGTAATCCAAGAACAGAAGACAGTGGGAGCTTACAAAAATCATAAAAGAAATTAAATGTGTACTGACCAACTAGAGTTTTTACTTGAGATGAAACTTATCAATCATCATGGACGAGTAGTTGCACTAGTATAGGGGTGTTTGGTATCCTATTTAAATAGGGAACTCAAAAACTTTGATTTTTCTTAAAAACAATGAGTTCTTAAATCTATTTTTAAGATTCAAAAACTTGTTTGGTATGCAACTTGAACACTATTTTCAAATTTTAAAACTTTGAAAACTTGTGGGTTGTTAGAAAAAAAACTGAAAAAGCGAATATTTTTTGTTTGGGCTAATCGTTTTATTAGTCCCTGAATTTAGACTCGATTTGCATTTGAGTACCTCAATTTTCAAAATAGTTCCTGTAGTTCTTTAACTTTAGTTTCATTAGGACAAATGGTCATGCCGTCAATTTTGTTAACTTTTCTGTTAAGTGCAGAGGCAAAATGATATTTTTGTATCAAACTTGATTAAAATATGAATAAAAATTTAAAAATATTGAACTCTCTCTCTCCGCCTTTATCTTATTTCTACTACCCCAAAACTTGATTTTTTTTTTTTTGGTTTTTTATTTGATTTTCTTTTATTGTTATTTTAATGATATCATTTTTTATTCATTTTTTTGGTTTTAATATAAAAGTACCATTTTGCCCTAGCATTTAACAGAAAAAGTTATCAAAATTGAAGGAATGACCATTTGTCCAAACGAAACTAAAGTTAAAGGACTGCGGGAACCATTTTGGAAATTGAGGTACTCAAATGCAAATCGGGTCAAAGTTCAGGGACTAATAAAACGATTAACCCTTTTTGTTTTTAATAATTGGTTTTTGTTTTTTTTGTTTTTTTTGTTCAGAATTACATATTATCCTCCACCAAAACATCATACACAACAACAGGGGGATCCTAAAACCAAGATGATGTTTCTAGTAAGGTGATAGCCAAACGAGCTAAGCGATGTGCTACCCGATTAGTCTCTCTAAAGACAAAATTAATGGAAGTATCTTCTAGCTGGGAAAGTAAAAATCTACAATATGAGAACAAGAAACTTAGAGGGGATCTGTCCTCCTGCTCAGCTTGGACAGTCTGCATCACACCTTTGGATTACTCATCCTCCAATGACTAATGACTAAGAAAGTGTATCAAAATGTGTGGGTTTATTTGTGTCCCATGATCTTAACCCATATAAGTATGGGCAACTGAAAATTTTTGTGGAGCTGGGAAGGATATATAAGGATTTCAGCTGCTTGCTAATGAGCTTACTGCTATGTGCTTAAATCATAATCAATCGAGCACATTCGATACGAATTTACCCTTGGGGTAGGGGTATTTTGGTCATTTTCTTATCTAGAAAGATTTTGGGGTAGTGACTGGTATTTTTGGGTAGGTGGTACTGAGACGAGTTCGTAGACACGCGGTAGGCTTGAATCGGAGTTGTAACGAAGATTTGGCGACCAAAAGTAATTCAATGGCGCTACCGTAAATATTTCAAAAGAGTTAGAGTAAAAATTTGATTTTCACTTTCTATCTCTCTCTCTCTCCTCATGCGGGCACACAACTCTCACTCTCTCTCCTCTATTTCTCTCTCCCGACCCGATCACTTTCTCTCTCGATTCTCCCAAAGACCAGCCACGGTGTAAGTGAGACCGGTCTCGATCGACTCTCTCGAAGCCCCGAACTTGAACCACCAATATTCCCAATGGAAACTTCGAATCCCGCGGCAATATTATGGTTTGAACCAGTTTTCGTCCGTCGTTGCGCCGCCGCCCGATTCTCGTGAAAAGGTGAGGGTTATTCTCCTTTTACATTCTAGCCGGGTCGCTGCATAGGATTGGAACAATTTTGAAGTTTTGGAAGTTAATTTTCGACCTCGTTTTGGCGGATTTCAAAGTGAAATTCTAGCCGGTTTCCGTATCCTTGCCTCGAGAAGTATACGGGATAGGAAGGGTGAGCGGTGGTGTGGAGTTTTTCCGCTGCAGAAATTACTCGCACACCCATGCCGGCGCTTGTGGCGCCTCGTGGGCAAGGCGGTGAGGTCATATTCCTATCCGATTGTAATCCTTGTGTTGTCACGAGTGCGTAGGTGTGCTCGGATTACGATTCGGATGTTGTTTGACTATCTATCGGATTTCGCATATTATGCGTTATCCGGGTTCGATAGGTTCTGACCATTGGATCGTTTCCAAATTAGAATAGATTGATCAAGGCACTCTTAGAATAATGTAGGAATTCGCGGATCGTGAATCGGAGCCCCGGATGTTCCGATTCAATAATGCAAAGTTTGTGCATTAGCGATAACCGTCCAATGGTTAGTGATAACCGTTCCTTTCGGATCACACTTGCAAGACGTATTTCCTAGATCTATGGTCATACCTTAGGATATCTCATTCTACTTACTCGCACCGGGAACTTGGGGATTTAAGTATTTAATTTGTGATTTCCGATTCGAAGTGATTCTATATTAATTAATGGTTTGTATCTCGAAATAGGTCCTCCGATCGATCGTACTCAGCAGGTAGGACCTTCTTAGGGTTGAGCAGCTTGGGATTATCTATGAGTGGACTTTGTTTTGAATCATACGCATGGTTTTATTGATGAAAGATTTATGCATTTGTTTTAAATGGTTTATGGGATATATATATATATATATTCAGTTATTGAACTTGATGATTCTTATTAGGTTTGGCAATATATTTTGGGTTTTGATATGGTTGAGTATTTTGAGTATGTTTATATGGATTTTGGGAAATTCTAGCTATATTGTCTATATGTGGGGTACTTGGATTGTTGAGGTGAGATTGTGGAAGTTTTTGAGTATGAGGGGTTGTTGAGAGATGTATGATTACACTATGTAAGTACCATCCCCAATTACTAGGCTTCCCACACGTGGCGTTGGAATTTCCGGCGTGTGGGAAGAACATGTTATTATTAGTCTCACACATGGCGTTGGAATTTCCAGCGTGTGAGACACTTCCCATACGTGGCGTTGGAATTTCTGGCGTATGAGAAGAGTATGTATATTGCTTGGGATCATCACACATGGCGTTGGAATTTCCTGTGTTATGATATAGTATGCACGCGTAGGACTTAGTATTGGAGCTACACATGGCGTTGGATGTTCTGGTGTGTGAGCTATGGAGTTTCGTCCCCCGGTTGGACCGCTCATCCCTAGACACAGGATAACACTTGGAAATCCTGCGGACTAGCCAAACAATCTCCCGGTTGGATTGCTTCCTCGGTACCTAGGTAGTGTGAGAAGTATATGGTCTAGTTATATTTATATATTTATATAGGCGTGAGTGTAAAGTAATTAGAGTATATGTAGCAGGTTGGTAAGAGCAGTATAATTGTTGGGGATAAAGTTTATGGTTTGAGTGACTTTTGGGTTCTATGGGTTTTAGAGAATAATGTTTTTGAGCATTTGATTATGAAGTATGAAGCTGCATGTCTTGAGCATTATTTTTACACGGTGGAGTTATTATGTTGTTTTGACAGCAAACTTTATTTTTGTCCACTCACATGTTTTTTGTTTTGTGCCCCCCCAGACAGTAGTCGTTCCAAGAAGGTTGCAAGCGGTGTTCGAGGGCCGAACCGTGCATCCGTAGATTAGGATTTGAGTAATTTCTTTCTACTCAACTGTTGTTGTAAACTAAATTTGTTATATGCTCTGTTATTGCCCGTATTAGGTTTTACTTAAGGCCGGAGGGCATTTAGTATGTTTTGTTGTATGTTGAAAGCATGTTGCTAGTTGGGATTATATTGTATATTATGCAGGTTGATTCTTGTTGGGTTTGCTCAATCTACAGGGGAGATTCTGCCAAAATTTTGGTAGAATGTCTCGGGTTTTTAGTAAGTGGGCCTAGTATCGGGGTGATGTCGGTAACAAGACTGGATCCGTCCCGGTTTCCGAGGAATTCGGGTGAGTCTTTTCAAGTGCAGTGGTGCATAAACAGCACACCGACTACAAGGAAAAAAACTTTCAGGCAATCCTTAAAACACTGATTTGCCGAAGCTCCTTATTATAGAACTTAAAGCTTTGGACACGTGTCACTATCGTAGTGATTTGCACAAAGTCTCATATCGAAACTTTGTGCAAACTCCCACTTTCAATTCTGTATAAAAGAGGAATAGTGCCCAAGTGAAAAGAGTAACTACTTCTCACCTTTACTACGGTAGGTACAACACTTGCTTACTTAAGCGTCAGAGAGCTTTTAGTAGGTAACATACTGGTACTTGAAGCTTGACGATTCCTTCTTCCATCTTTCTTCTATCGGATTGCTCTGTGGCCAAAAGCCCCTCCTTATCGAAGGTGCACAACCCCTTGTCCTGCTTAAGACTCCACATTTCTTCTATCTAAGTTTATACTCGATTTTGGGCATCAACACTATGAATAGCCAGTTGAAGTTCCAAATCATCATACCATCATTGCTTTAACCCCGTGAGGTTCCAAAAACTTCTGGTTTCCCTTTGACATCACAAATAGCTTTGTTGCCACTTGACCAAAGAAAATAACAGTGATACCTATCCTGTTCTTATACTGAGCATGATGGAACATAAGGAAACAATGCTGACTAGGAGAATTGGATACTTTGATATTTTTCCATCAATTTAACTTAACCTAACACTATTATGGCATGTTTATTTACAAATAATAGGAATAAAAAAGGGGAATGAAGTAAACAAAAAATCTGGTGTCATGGGGTCCAGATTAATTTTTTTCTTAAATATATATTTGGGCCAACTGAAATTTTTTGTTGGCCCTTAAATTTTGGGTCCTGTGCTATTGTGATATGCCTGCATCGGGCCAGAGCTAGCCTTGTTTTAGGAATTAAACTTGGAGGCACAATTGCAAACAAGAAAAATCAAAACATCTTCAAAAAACCGAATCAAGCAAAGTGATACCATTTAAAAAAAAACAAAGAAAAAAAAGAAAAAAAAAAGGAAAGAAGAAGCTTAATTCATCATAGAATCAAGCA
This sequence comes from Prunus mume, assembly GCF_029339155.1. Classification (NCBI taxonomy): domain Eukaryota; kingdom Viridiplantae; phylum Streptophyta; class Magnoliopsida; order Rosales; family Rosaceae; genus Prunus; species Prunus mume. Next base: position 25,191,484 of record NC_142701.1, on the reverse strand, counting down.
AAGTGACATGACTTTCTTACAAAATAAGGTCCCACGAGGCGCGGTTAGAATATTGCTTTTATTGCAATGCCAAATCATTGCAGCTTGAGACGACTAAAGAATAGAGATAGTTCTTTCTTACTTTTTCCACTTTACGTATACTTGGCATACGTGGGTTAGACTAATTGGAAAAGGTAGTAAGCTCGCTTCCTTGTACCTAAGTTCAAATCATCTTCTTCATAGATTAGATTGATTTAATGTAGATTATCGCTTGTATAAAAACAAAAAACAAAAAGAAACATTTTTCAGCAGATTCCTAATCAAAGTCATTCACCCATATTTTCATTTTCTTCTTCAATATACCTTAGATTTAGTGAGATATTAAATCAAATCCAATACTAGTCACCAAACATGGCCGTAAAGCATGTTCAAGAGTGTACTAACACAAGGCTCAAGCTTTTCCATGAAGTCAATAGTCAATCTACTGATAATTAATCATTTGAAGGTAATATTTTCCATATTACTTTGGCATAACTTGAGTCTTCAACCTTATAATAAAAAGCATAAAGCAGTTAAGCTTTACTTCATTTTGTTTAATCAATTATCAGATTTTGAAAGAGTATCCATGTTCACATTTCCCAACACAAACCAACTAATTCAATATAGGAGGAGCCCCAAGAGCATACTTGGATTGGGGGTTTCCAATCTAGCCGACAATTAGATTCTGATGCCGTATTAATAAAAAAGCTTCACTTTGTAATAGAATCAAGCAAAGTGACATGTTACAAAATAAGGTCCCGCAAGGCACAATTGGATTGCTTTAATTGTGATGCCAAACCATTGCACTTTGAGAGACAACTGAAGAATATAATAAATAAAGCTTGAGAAGGACCCACGTGGGCATGAATTGCCAAATAATTATAAAATAATATGATCATATGATCACATAATATATCTTGTACATGTGTTATAATATAAATGGACAATATAGTTTATCTTATATATGTGTTATAATATAGGTGGACAACATAACTATACTACCATACTCTTCTATAATCATTTCTGCTTTTGTAAACATGACGAGAATGAAAAGTATACATAAAATGATAAGCACCATTTTAACTTGATGAGATATATCGAATAAAACGATTAACCCTATTTATTTTCACTAAAAACTAGGGAAATACCCACCAACCACCGTAGACGTTTCTGCAAATTGCAAAAGCCAGGCATTCTCTTCCATCTTGCTAAATTCAACACAAAATTCATAAAACCCATAAATCATGAAATCCCATCAGGGAATTTTGAGAAGAAAAAACCAGAAGCAAAGTAAATCTGAGAAAAAACAACGATGACAACATCAGTTTCGCTTCATATTGTATTTATTCACCAATGCACTTTGTATTGATCTATGAGTAGGGAGGCTAGGTTTTGCAAGATGCACTGCCCAATATTTTGTGGTTTATATTTACTTATTTATTTGGTAAAAAAAAAAAATTACCAGAGTTAAGTTTATGTTATGTGGGTGGACACGTGTTAGACAAATATGAGATGCTCTTGAAAAACTAAGTTTAACAGTTTTAAGTTTCTTGTGATTCAATCAGGGCTATTTTTTTCTTTTAAAATGATGAGGAAATTGTTTTATGATTTAAAGACGATACGTCAACTTAAAGTCCATTAAATTAAATTTTAATGGAATGGCATATTCAAGAAAGAAATCAAGCTGATTTTGGCAGATAAAATCCAAACAGAGGATCTGGATTCTACCTGGAGGCACGATTGCAAAAAAGAAAAATGAATGAAAGCATGTTCAACTTTCAAGAATAGATAGTATCTACAGAACATAAAATATAGCACAAGGCTCAAGATTTCCCATGAAGTCAGTACTGTATCTACTGCAATGACGTTGCTCATCGCTTTGCTAAAGTTTCTCTTTCTGTTGATGGTTTGGTTGACTGGAATGAGTGGCCCCATGCAATCATCAGGATTCCCTCTTAAATGATTGTAATTTGCTCTAGTTTCTTTAATGAATTTCGTTCTTTTAAAATAAAAATAAAAATAAAAAATACCTTCACTTTATGAAAAAAGACCATGACAATTCGGTAACACAACACAAAACCAACTATTATTCAATACAAGACAAGTCCCCAAAGCACACGAGGATCAGAGGTTTTCAACTTGAAATCTCTGAAAATGACAAGTTGATCGGATGGATACTATATTAAGTAGAATGCTAGCAACTTTCTCTCGAAAAAGAATGATGATTAGAGAATTATTATTTTTAATTACTACATCACATTACCACGACACTAATTGTTGTTAGAGAATTAATTCTTCACTATTAAACAAGAACCGAACAAACGAATACAATTAACGTATTTGAAGCCAGCTGAATGTGTGTTTCTTGGTCCCCGGCAAGGCACAGTTGGATTGCTTTTATTGTGATGCCAAATCATTGCACCTTGACTAAGCTCTGCTATATTTATCAGCAGCTGTAAAAAGAGGGGGATTAGTAAAACTTTTGTTTGCTTAAATTTCACAATAAAAATAAAATTCGCATATAAATTTAATTATTTAAGAAAAGGAGTGGGGTTGGAAAACTCCCCTGTTCTTGCATATTGCAGAGGGATTGATGTATGCATACAGTAACAATAGGGCATGCAGTTAATTATAACACGCTGCAGACATGAACTAGATACAGAGGCGTTAACTCTGGAGAAACCACTGCCTCATTCCTTTAAAGTTTCAAACTCGTTGGCATGCATTACGGCCTCATTCCCTATGTATATACTTAGCCGCCTTAGTTTCTTCAACTTGGCAAGGTCACCGAGTCTTGAGGGAGTATTTATCAAATTGGCTATGAGAAAACCTTTAAGTACTTGGAGGGAAGAGAGTTTGCCAATCCCTTTCGGCGTGCCTCCTAGGAAGTAACACTCTGATATATCCAAATGAGTGAGCTTCCTCAACGATGAGATATCTGAAGGCAATGTCTCTAAATTGTGGCATGCTCTCAGATCCAGAATTTCAAGGCTGATGATGTTAAAGATACAAGAAGGAATCCCTGTTATTCCTGATATTCCTCGGAGACTAAGATACTTGAAGCTCAAGTAGTGCTGGGCCCCAATACCTTTCAAAAATAATCCTTCATCATCCACTTCAATGTGATGCGTGGGTGAGCTCTGCCACCGTCCCAGCTGAAGAACAACAACTTTCTTCAACTTGCTAAGCCATTCACGTTTGAAGCTAAGATAGTTGCTGTTCACATTGACTACTGTAAATAAATCTTCCTCACCCGGAGAAGTTGGGTTCTGATCAAAAACTAAGCACGCGCGCCTGCACAATGATACTTGACATGATGGCATCCAAGGCCTGTCTGAATCAAAGTGGAAGAGCAGAGCGTCCCTGGCCAAGTCTATCAGCATACAACGAATCCAAGGGTGCAGCGTGCAACGAGTGGATAAATTAACATTTCCATGTGGTTGAATCAAGCGCTGTTTCATGAGTTTGCCAAAGATTTCTTCTCCTACCTCTTCGGCTGTCTTATCTTGGGTGGCCGTGATGAAGCCCTCCCCAATCCACCAGTAAATTAGAGGCCTTTTCATTATCACCGACTCCTCAGGAAAGATTGAGAAAGAGAGGAAGCAGAGCCTCCACTCGGTGCCCCCAAGATGTTCGTAACTCCTCCTCAGATTAGCCATGGCACGGCTTTCGTAAATTCCTTTCTCCAAGCCCATTTGTGACAACTTTTTTGATAGCTTCTTAGCTGCTGTTAGACCCCACTCGGGCTGAGACCGATGCGTAAACTCTAAACTGCGTTCAGGGTAACTCGGTAACTCCACTAAAGAGATTGAGGCTTTTATTTGGTCTGTGATTGCCTCCAGGCTGTTGAAAGGATTGCTCTCATCATCTCCCAAGAACAACTTGTAAACTAGACGTTCTAAGACAGTGAATTGGCTGAACAGAGTGTGCTCCCAGAGCGTAACTCTAGGTAGCAACTTTAAGTCTTCCATTTGTTGAAGCTCATCTTCAATCTTTTTGAAGCGACTCAGAACCACCTCCTGATCATCACCTGGCTTTATGCGTGCAATGGCCTTGGCTTTGGCTTTTCCCAGACGATCCAATAACTTGGGCAGGAACTTCTCTGCATTTCTTGAGGTTGAGGTGACATTTCTCATTTCAGATGCAATTGCACTGAAAAGGGGGTAGCCTGTTGCAGATAGATTGAGGGTAGCTGTGGAACTCAAGAGATTGATGCAATCAGACCTATCATGTCTGCCTCTATTATTCAAGTGATATCTGTTTACCTCAACAACAACAATAAGTATATCACATGAATTTATTATACAAACTCATTCTCTATTTGTTGCAGATTAGTGAGTCCTCTAGAACTAATAAGATAATAGAATTAACCGGTTAAAGCATTTAAAACAACAATGACTCTCAGCTAAAAATCAGAGCTCAAAAAAGTAACACTAAATAAAATAAGAAAAAGAGAAAGGAAAAGAAGCTCATTATACTCTTTAGTAGTCCTAGAAGCAAAGAACAATGGCAAAAAAAATAATATATTATTCCACACTTAATCTTTTGTTTGGAGGAGGAACTCCTCCTCGGTTTTAAGGAGGCAAGCCTCTTCCAACGTAGTGTTGATTCGTAATCTGGTGAAACAACATGGTAAACCCAAACCTGCAAATTTTGGTAAATGATCGTGTAGCTTCAGAAATTGCTACCTATATTGGAATTTCCAAAATTAATTAATAAAAAGAAACAAATTTTTTTTACTATTACTCTTGGAGATGCTCTTAGTTGACAATCACAGTTCAAAAGGCAAATAAAAGAAATAAAAAAAAAGAAAAGGTCAAAAGAAAAAGCTCATTATACTCCTTGGTAGTCCTGGAAGCAAAGAACAACGTAACCTCAGTTGCAATAGTAAAGGTGTTGAATCATCTTGGTCAGTGGGAAATGCTTCACATTCCTGAAAGGTACATAATGATCGTGGAATTTACACTCAACTTCTTTTATTGCTCCCTTATAGATGATATCATTTTTCTGTTGTGTGTTTTTATTTCTTTGTAAGTTTTCATAAAAACTTGATTCTGTCAGTGTCAAATGCACCAAAAGGGCAATCCTCTCTGTACATCAGGAATTTATGTTGTTATCAAGTCATCACTTCTTATAATAATAATAATTTTTTTTTTATATAAACGAAGCGACAATGTGAAGGTGCCATAAAAATTTGAACATGAGACCTCCACTAGTATGCAAGTTAAACTTCTTTTTTTTTTTTGGTTTCCTTAGTACAAGTGACATTGATGTTTTTCATATTTCTAGCAGAAAAAAGAAGAAGAGATAATGATCATCACTTTTGATTTTAGGTTTGATTATTTTTTTTAGTACAACCTATTGGGGAGGAGATTTACATGTATTCGTTGGGTGCTTGAGAGTTTTGAACTTCTACCCATATGAGTAGAAATGAAAGAGCAAAACCACCTGAGTTATACCCTTCATTGGCTATGTTTTGATTACTTTGCATTTAAGCATACATATATATATATATATATATATATATATATATACACACACACACCATTCAGACACACATGCACGCGCGTAGACTTACGCGTACTCTAATTTTATGTCTCCTTGGTATACATGTACAAAATCTATTCAATTTGTTGTCTTAACTTGCCTATCTTTGATCCAAGAAATGATCGTTGGGTGCCAAAAAATACGATGGAAGATGGAAAAGTGAGGTTCCTTTTTCTTCGTTTACACATGTTTTTGTTTTTGTGAGATATGCATGCATTGGTTAATGTTTCTGCGATTGGCATTTGCAATTAGGTTTAATGTTATTTGCACCATATTTATTCACCAGATCACCTCTTTAATAGTGATCCAGACCATTTATATTAATTTTCTATGTTAGGATCAGCTTTGATTTTCCTTTACAATGTTTTTTCAAATCAGTGGACGTGGATCCCTGTAATAGAGGTGACTCCACCAGTGTATGTTGGACCTATCATATTAGAGAAGTTGTCAGCAATGTGATCAATAAATATGGTCCAAATAACAAGATTCTTCATTTGTACCACCACATTGCTGATCATCTCTTTAAAAGAGGATCCACCACCGGATGTGTGATCCATCCATATTACAGAGGTAGTGAGTAATAATGTTGTCTAAATAGCAACACCCAATACATATATACCCATTAATTACTTCAAATTTTCTATGTTAAAATTGAGTTAATTACAGACGCCCACGAACCTATCTTTCATAGACGATGGACGCCTCGAAGTTATCGGTTCCACATATGGATTTTGGGACCGGAGCAGAGGCTGGACTCTCCTTGATCAGGTCATACATCATCTTGAATTGATATTTGTTCAGATTCCAGCATCCATTTCAAAGAGAGGATTGCTAAACTTATATCTACTTTTTTTTTTCACTTACCGCTATTTTTAATTAAGGTACGAGGAATTCGCTTCGAGTTTAAAGAAGGTGCAACAGAGGTTGTGCACTTAGGAATTGATGAAGTAATGTCGATTCCTATCCGTACTGATGAATTGGTTTTTTTTTTTTTTTTTTTGGGTCTGAATAAGATCTTCATTAACAAAACGCCAAAATAGCGCCAACAAAACACAACAAACAAGACAGAGGCTAAACTAAGCTCCAAACAGAGAGCCGAGACAAATAGCCTAAGTCACAAAAGAGCAAAATTAAAGCAACAATAATTTATGAAAACCTCCCCGGAGGACAAATTGAAATCTCTTACCACGGTCAAGTCAACATTCTTGCCCTTCCCGATTGCGCAGCAAAAAGTATCCATCTCTCCACACAATCCAGTGTTTCCCAGGCTAACGCTAAGAAATTTAATGCAACAGCAGCACGTCTAGGCTTGAGTTTGCTTGATTGATTGATGCTCGCTGCTTTAACTCATCAGTTTGAGATTATTCAGTTTTCAGCGCACACTTTGAAAATCCCCTGTAATTGTAAATATTACACTGAAGCAAGCACTCCCTATCATACAACTAGCTCCTACATATCTTTCTTTATATTTTAGTTTCTCCAACTCTCCTTGAAGTTGTGGATGTGAAGAAACAGACTAGTGCAGTATTTACGTTGTGTTGTAACTTTGGCATATATGATATATCCTGCCAACCTTAGCCAAGTAGAGCACAACATGAATATATTGTATTCATTTATTTTACACCTCATTCATGCTCATGTCACATTGTGATGGAAAAATTGCGCAGCAAAAAGTATCCATCATTCCAAATTGAGATGGAAATAGGCCAATTTAGAGGACTGGAACAAATGAAACAAATGTTACAGTGAAACTTTATTGATATTTTTCAACGACTGGTGTATTTTTTATTTATTTATTGTTTTTGTTTTTGTTTTTGTTTTGTTTTTGTGTGTGTGTGGTGTGGTCTGAATTTCAACAACAGATGTTGTCTTCGCATGCCAACCTTTGTTTTACCTTCATTTTTATCCTTGCAAAATACATGGATCATGTTTCTGTTCCGTGATTGTAATATATGCAATATTATACACCCTTCGATTAAAGTTTTCTTTGTTGAAATCGACTTACAGACAACCCTGGCACCATCTTTCATAGATGATGGACGCCATGAAATTATTGGCTTCAAACATGTTTTTCTTCAGAGTGAACGTTGCAGTCGCCTTGATCAGGTCATATCTCTTCAACATATGTTTAAACTGCCCTTTGCTTCTTCAGACTCATTACATGAATGTTGTTAAGTGCCCTCCAAATGTTCTACCAAGGAATAATTTTTACATCTTCTCTTACATTTGTATCAAAAGATGATTAATTTTGCTTTTTCCCCTTGAATTTAAGTTGTGGATGTGAAGAAACAGACTAGTGAAGTATTTCACCAAAGTTACCTGCAGTGACCAGTGACCGTGAATTTGAACTGACTATAATGGAACTATCCTTCCATAAGTAATCCATATCATCATAGAATAATAACCTTCCATATCGAAGACTAGTAGAATGGAATGAGATCAGCCCCCCAAAATTTATAAATCTTAGAAGGGAAGTCCCACCAAAATGCAGCAAATCCTAGTTGAAATGATCTGAGATTTAAGATGCAGAGTGAGAAAAACTCTGCTATCTTCTCTGTTTCAAAGGTAGCTTCCTTTTATATTCTACACCAAACAATCAAAATCAAAATTAATCCTTTATATATAAAACTTCCAAGGTATTCAAATTTGTAATAAAAACCATTCTGAATTTCTGATAATGTTTTCGAGCAACAATTCAACATATTTTGCAGAATTTCTTGAAGGCAGAGAAACCTCCTCTGCCACTAAATACTGTAAACAAAGTAAATTCTCTAAAGAGCAATGTTTTTTAACATATTGGCCATTCACAAAAATCATAAAAGAAATGAAATGTGTACTTGAGATGAAACTTATCAATCATTATGGACGAGTAGTTGCACTAGCATAGGGGCGTTTGGTATTCTATTCAAATAGGGAACTCAAAAACTTTGATTTTTCTTAAAAACAAGGAGTTTTTAAATCTATTTTTAAGATTCAAAAACTTGTTTGGTATGCAACTTGAACACTGTTTTCAAATCTTAAAATTTTGAGAACTTGTGGGTTGTTAGAAAAAAAACTGAAAAAGCGAATATTTTTTGTTTGGGTTAATCTTTTTATTAGACATTGAATTTAAAAATCGAGGGTTAGATTAGAGGGTGACATAATGTACGGCACCACCACGATACAGTAAATCTGCAAAAACTGTTGGGTTTGAAAGAAGTGGAACACCAGTAATGAAATTATAAAACAATTGGGTTTAAACACGCATTAACATAGCAAGACTTTTCTAGAAATTATAAAACTAGTAATGAAATTTTCAAAATTAATCTCAACAATTAATCTCAACCTCCCCCTTAATTTTGAAAATCATGAGCCGCTGTGCTTTTCTTTCTTGCTGAAATTACTTGCCACAAATTCATCTTATCACGAGCTTGAGCAAAATTTTATGAGGAGACAGCCTTTGTGAACATGTCACCAAGTTGTTCATTGGTGTTGATAAGCTCCTTTGCCACAATTGCATGGATTTGATTAAAGTTTGTTGTAAATATAATATTGTATTGTTTTCCTTTATTTTCTAGGTTTTTGGTGTACTACTGGAAGAAGCAGAGACATATAATAATTCTGAGATGGTGCTAAAGGATGTTCGAAAGAATATGAGAATTATAGTTAGTAAAATGTTAAATTAATATGTATTGTCTACAATTTTTTAAATATCTTTTTTAAATTTGACATTATATATATTTCTTCTATTGGGCCCATTCAATTCCAGTAAACGACACAAGGGCTTAGTTTAAATACTAAGCCCATTTCTCGTTATCTATTTCCCCTATGCTAGTGCCGAAATAGATAGAAGCGCGAAACCAGGAAACGCTCTGTTTAACTCAAAGAAGAGACATTGGGGGAACTTCCAAACATGCCATCACCCAAACATAAGCGCGTAGACTCAAACAAAGGACCAGATGGCAACTTCGGCAACTCGAAAACTTAAGATGATCAAGCAACCGCATTAAATGTGATTTGGACTGCAAAGCCGCCCAACAGCCACCATAAAGCCGTCCCCGAGTAACCCAAGGATTGAAGCACTCGAGGCCCTATTTTCTTCCCTTGCATTTCATTAACCAGCAGGTCCTTATCAAAACTCATTTGATCCCGTGCCGGTTAGAAGACCCAAGAAGCCTATAAATAGAAGGAGAAATCATCAGTTGCAGAACTCTCTCTCCAAATTCAGATGCAACATCTCTAAAATACTTGAATGACCTTCGAGATTTTAAAAAGCCTTCTTGCCTCCAAGATAACCAGTTGACAAATCTTGCGATTATCTTTTATTGCTCTGTCATTGTCTTGGTATGATTTTGTTAAAACTTAGGCTAGCTCCCTGTCAAATAGTTAAAACAATTGTAACAAACTGGATAGAGAAATCTCGAGACTTCTTTGTTATTTCGATATGTTCATTAACGGCTAAATTTAGAAATCTTTAGTCATTTTGTTTAAATATTCGTATCATATCCAGTTTAGATAGAGAAATCTCTAGTCTTGAGAGTTTTATTTTAATGTCATTTACATTTCAATACTCTACTTTATTTGCAATTTACTTTACAAGTATTATAACTGTTTATTGCTGGATAGGCTCGAATAGGGTTTTTAGGTCCGATCTAGGGCATTTTGGCCCCAAAAACAGGGTGTTTACTTGGGCCCGATTGGGTTCCTAAAGGCCCGAATCATAATCTTAGGCCTGATTTCATTAAATATGAACCCACTCTATCTTGGGCCTAATTTAGGTTTTTGAGCCCAATCAAGGGAGTGCTACTAACCATAACATTGGTTTTTCTAGTTTGGCTAAGGTACCATTCGTATCTTCCAAGCCACAAATGCACGATTGAAAGAATAGTAAAGTTCTCTTAACTGAGGCATATAAAAGAACCTATCTGACCTAGTACACTCCTCGAAGCACAATGGCTTGATAAGAAGTCAAGAGCCGTGCAAAGCCATACCACAAGGTATTCTACACCACATACATCAATTCAATTGGGCTAGTCTCAATTCCAATAATGGCACACCTACACAAACAACCAGTTGGGTTAAGTAATCTCACGGGAGTCAATCCTCTTTCGTCTGTCAACCAAGCCCAACTCAACTTTCAATTGAACCCACAGTTGAACAGTTCCCTCGTCGCCAGAGATCGAGCAGTGCCATCATCACACATCCCAGGCATTGGTGTTGAACAGTTTTCGCTTTCGCTTCCTGTGCCACAACCAATAAAAACGTAGAGTTCTAACAAAATAAGGTCCCGCAAGGCGCATTTGGATTGCTCTTATGGTGATGCCAAGATCACATCCCTTTAAATAATTGCAGCTTTAAAGCTTGAGAAAGACCCGACGCATATACAATTATATACAATTATATCATTAGATTTTGAGGAGATAATATTAAAAAATAGAGCTCTCCCATTCCTGCAAGATGAACAATTATTTGCATGTCGAATAAAGCAAGGAAAACACAAAAGTAGAAGCAAAAGTTCTTTTTTTGGTCATAAAAAAGAAAAAGAAGAAAGACAGTTCTTACTTTTTCCTCTTTACACTTCTTAAAGAAACATATAGTTTACACTTTTTTTTTAAAGTTAAACACTATCTATTTTCTAAACAAATAAAAAATATTTTGACAAAAACAAAAACAAAAAACTTTAGAATTTATCTTCAAGAACAGAGCACTAAGGAGATAGTATCCTATTGGGAATTGTGGACTTGAAAATCAGCATGCGAGACTATACAATATAGCATAATTAAGGCTAAAGCTTTTCCATGCATATCAAGTGACAGTTAGAGAATTCAAACTCACGATCTCCGGAACCATAACTCTCCTACTAATACTATGTTAGGTAATATTGCTACATGCAGGATATGTACGATGGTATATTTTTATGTCATATAATATGTTTTGTCTTAGCAGAATATGAAAAACATTGCCTCTCGGTTTGTTCAAGATTTCATTGATGCCAATGTTATAGTTCCTCCACTTGGGGAATAATTCTTCATGCTTTCTTTCAATCATCAACAAGGCATATATACTCAACCCTAATGGTATAATTACACGAAGATAAATAAGGCAAGCTAGAATGTGTCCTAATTTTCTACTAATTACATAATTATCGCAACAATCCCCCTCAAATTGGTGCATAGATGTCACATATGCCTAAATTGTCAATAAATTTGGAAAACATAACTCATATATTCTCCCCCATTATCCCCACGAAGGACTTAAACATGTGCTTTGCATTGAGTAAGAATCATTGCATGTAATTTATGAAATAGAAAGTTCACTTCTCCTTTGGAATTCATCAAGCATACCCAAGTCATCCTGGTACAGTCATCAATAAATGTAACAAACCAACGTGCTCCATCCAATGTAGGAACTAGAGAGGGATCCGAAACAGCAAAATGAATGATCATAAAAGGAACTGAACTTTTTCCGACACTTGATGGAAAAGAAGTACAATGACTTTCAATGAGTTCACAAACCTCACAACGAAAACTGGGAATATCAATTCTGGAAAACAATGAAAGAAATGGTTTTCTGCAGGTAGTCAAAGGAAGTATGCCCCTAACGTCGATGTGTTTGTCTGTCGCGAATCTCACGGCCTGGTGCTCCGGTCGAGGATGCGCCAACACGTGACGTCCTTCTTTTGGATGCGTATGCAGTTGTGCGGCGGCCACGGTCTCACCGGCGTCGAGATGATGATGAGGTTCGGTAGAAGATGGTTTAAATGTTGCGCCTGTTTTGCGTTCGACTTCTAATCAAACGATTGTGGTAGAGATGAACTGATCTCGGCCGTCAGGTTCACGGCCTGAGCTACAAGGTCGTTTAGTGGTGGTGTTGGTGGCGGGTTTTAGGCGGTACTCCGCGTTGCTCAGAGAGTGACGGTCGTATGATATATGGGGTGAGTGAGGCGATAACAAGGATGGTGCTCCGGCACCTTGAAAATCAAGGGTCGTATGATATATTGATGAATGAATTTTCCTTACAATCTACCACTACTCCTAAGACAACAAAGAAAGGTATTGAAAGTGCATTACAGGAAAATATAATTTGCTATGTGGGAGGCTTTTGGTTTGATGTTTGAACCATTTGAATGTAGTCCTGAGCTTAGTATTTATAAGAGTCCTAGAGGGACATTCGAGGCTAACAAGACCTGCGTGGTGGAGTCTGACCGGGGCAAGTGGGTAGTCAAATCGGCATTTGGGATCGTGAAGTATGGCGGTTTGGGGTTGAGAAGCATGGTGGTGTGACCTCCATAAATCTCAGTAAATATCGCCACCGCCCTGATCGTGGGTTCGCCCCCTTGGCCGTGGGAACACATTTAATGCCCTGGTCTAGTGGTTGGTGATCCGACCCTAAGTCGTAAGATTACTTGTGAGAATGTCTGCGTCTAACCATCCTGATTTCCATCACCAAATCTTGACTTTAGTCACTTCCCTTGTGCATTTAATGCTTCTTGTGACTAGTGGGTTTGCTGCGAAGTCAGAGGCATTACTTCATTAAATGAAGCGTGGGGCCTTGAGGCCACGTGGTGATTCAACCACAGCCTTTTTAAGCCGTGTCTTTTACGGCCTTCAATAGTGGCCGCGAGGCCGAAAGGATTCTGCCTTTGCAGCTCTTCTTTTGTTTTTAGGAAGGCAAAATGCTTGACGAAACGGTAGGCGCCAGGGCCGAAAGGAAGTCCCTTCAATTAGTTCATGACCGTGATTTATTAAGCACAAACACGATGCCATAGCTATATATCATACTTCCTCTTCTCCCCCCCTTAGAACCGTACACAGTCAAAACCTGATGCAACTTATTTGAACTCTTTGACACCAAATATACAACTTCCTTTGCCTAACACCACAACCAATCATTTGTCCCATTTGGATGTCCTTAAACACATAAAAGTTTGGTCAAAAAATCACAATAGAGTATAAATCAGTAGTTATTTGAGCAACTGATAAGAGATTAAAATTCAAAGATGGGAGAACCAATACAAAATCTAATTTCAAATCAATAAGAGACATAGATCCCTGTCCAACAACTGGGGCTGAAGTACCATTGGGTAGTGGCGGATCTAGGATTCTCGGGCCAAGGGGTCACACGTAAAAGTTTCGAAATTTTTTTAGAAGAAAATAACACTAGAAAAACAGAAAAATAGTACTTTCCATCCAAACTTCAATTGTCCATGACGAATTTTTTTTTAAAAACATTGCATTGTAGCTTCATAAATCATTTATTTTTTTAATAATTTTAGGCACTTTTGTTAATGTCTCATCTAAAAGAGAATATCATTTTTTTATAAAGAATAAAATTATAATGTATAGAGACTACACTTATCTTTATAAAAAAAAAATGAAACAAGCCCAACCCCCTACTTTGAAAAAGAAAATTAAAAAACAAAAAACAAAAAACAATACCTCCCAATTTCTTTTTCACAGTTTCACTCTCTGCAACATCCACCACAATCCTCTCTTCCGTACCTTCTCAACTTTTATAAAATAAAAAAATACTACATATAATATAACATGTTTGCTGTTGTTGGCGTGCCTACATTCCTCTTCCCATTCCCTGCCACTTAAGCTTTTGTTACTTTTAATACTTCTAATATTATATTTTTACGTTGTTTTCAACTACTCATTTAATGCAACATAATTTCCTCCAAAAGCCAAACCAAAACCAGAACTTGCTTCCCCATTTACTACATGGGTCCCACATGGAAATTTTACCAATCTCAGCAGTTTACAACACAAATTCCCTTTGATCTGCTCTGTCTTGCCTTTCCTTTTCTCTATCTCTGTCCAAAATTAAAACTCACCCACCCATTACCATAGCTGTAACCCACCCATTACCATCTGCTCTGTCTTGCATTTTCTTTTCTCTATCTCTGTACAAAATTAAAACTCACCCACCCATTATCATCGCTGTAGCCCACCCATTACCTTTCCTTTTCTCAATCTTTGTCCAAAATTAAAACTCACCCACCCATTACCATCGATGTAACCCACCCACGACCTTTCCTTTTCTCTATCTCTATCCAAAATTAAAATTCACCCACCTATGACCATCGTTGTAACCCACCAACCAACCTCGCTCTCTCTCTCTCTCTCTCTCTCTCTCTTTGGGGACTTTCATCAAGCACATTCAGTGCACCTAAGGGGTCAACAAGTTGTTGGTCCAAGGGCTCGCCTGAGACCTCGACACCAAATGCCGGCATCCCAGGGGTCAATTGACCCCTTCTGTCCCTTGGTGCGTCCACCCCTGCCATTGGGAGTGTGTTGTATTGATGACGGCATAAAATTAATTCACTAACTATCTAATTAAAAATATTCGCAAGTGTACGAATCTATTGGAGTATGGGTTTGTAAATACGAAATCATTCCCTCGAGGACTTGATAGTTTATATGCAAATCTAGTTTGAATATGTTAAGAGCACTTAATTTAACACAATCTTAATGATATTATATAAACTGGACAAGGAATGAAAGAAGAAAAATGAAAAGAAATGACAAGGCGGGGGGAAAGCGACCGTCTTTTATAACTAGGCGACCGGTTTTTTTTCACAGTGAGCTTAAGTCTCGGAAGAAAACCAAAGTGACCGGTTGTTTCTAACCAGGCCACCGGTCGTTTTATAAACGAAAGAATTCAAAATTTAAATTCTTGAAATTAAATTACAAGGAAATAATGCATTTACCTCAAAGGGTAAAATCGACACAACAGAAAAAGTAATAAATGTCAAAGGACTTACATCTAAAACAAAAAACGCGTGGACTAAACCCAATGACAACTAATCATTTTGGACATAGATCTAAGAAGCCCAATTTTTTATTATTTATATTTTGTGAGAGGTCCCCTCACACATGAAATCCTGGCTCCACCACTGCAACACAGCAATTCCAAACTGGTTCTTAAGCTTATTAGGATTATAGCATGAATGAACATGATACTATATTAGGTAAGATAATCACTAAACCTAAAAACACTTAAGCTTATTATGTTAGGTATATGATGCTAATGACAGGAGTTTCTCACATAATAAGGTTCCTCAAGAAAGTGGATTGCTTTCATTTTGATGCAAAGATCACTACCTTCCATGTTTCAATTGATTGCAGCTTAACACAACTAAAGATTAATGAAACATGATAAAGCTTGATAAAAGACCGGATAAAAAGTAAAGTAGGCATGACCTTTAAAACTTCTGTATACTTGCCACAAGAAAAGGCATAAATTCAAGCACCACTTTAAATTTATTTATCAGACTTTACTTTCAAGTGGGGTATAACGATAGACAAGAAAATCAATTGTGGACGACAGGACATGAGAGGAAAATAGACAAATTGCAAGAAGAATCAAGAAATGGGACCAACCTGCAACATCAATCTTTCAATTTTCCCAACATCCACTGATAAAAGCTCCACCAGTCCTGCCCTGCATGCTCATCAACAATGTGCTTCTCGTGGTCTCAACTCAAGTGGTAGCAGGGGATCGGAAAAATGGAACAATTATTGAGGCAAATGGCCCATCATGCTTATTTGCACGTCAAATACAACAAGGGAATCTTATTTCAGTTCTTTCTGTAATTTTCTACTTTGCACTTTTCAATTATAAAGAAAAATGTGTATCTATCTATTTTTATTATTATTGTTATTTTTTTTAGTACAAGTTATAGTCTAAATTATGGGGGAGAGTCGACCAAAAAAAAAACTATAGGGGAGAGGGTTTCTCACACACACAAAACTAAGATGCCATGGTGTTCGAACATGAGACCTCTTATCTGCAAATCAAGGTCATTTTTCACGGCTAGACTCCATTAACATCTATTCTTATTATTTAAGAGAATCCTAATTGTCAACTAAAGAAGATAAAACGTCCTTTATATGTCCCTTTTAAAGCAAAATAACTCAAAATATTATATTTAAGATGAAAGGATAATATGGTAACTAAATTTTTCTTTTACTAAAGTTTTTCTCTCTTTCTTTTCTATGAGCAACTTCCCTTACTTATGCATGTGCGGTTGTTTCTAGTTTGTATGAAAATAATGTATAATACGCACTTTTTTCAAAAGTAAATTTGGAGTTTCCCCTTAAAATTATATTTCTCTTATATACAATCCATCACTTGTTATAAAACTAGAGGGAGAAAATATAGAGAGAAGTGATATGCTAAAGATAAAGTTTCACCATGTTTATTCCTCATCTTAATCTTTGGTAGAACCATCTATTTATAGGCTTACAAGATAGGAGATTGAATACCATCATTTACAATATACCTATAGGTTACAAGCACTAATTACAAATACTTAGTGCATATGTTACATAAAATCTAACAGTGGAATACTAAGAGGTATGGTGGTCATCCACCAACTCACGCATTTACAACACTCCCCCTTGGATGTCCACCATACAATGACATAGTTCCCTCATTAAAAACCTTGCTTGGAAAACCCAGTGGGACAAAACCAAAGCGAAGGAAAAAAGACTGAAACTTTCTTTTGGATCATTGATATGGTGTTGGATACGCTTATGTTGCCTCGTTAAAACCTTACTAGGAAAAACCCAATGGGACAAAAACCTAGTCGAAGGGAAAAATAGTACAACGCGCATATGTCCTGTATGTAGTAGAATTGGGATGCTCCCCCTGATTGATATCTCCCCCTGATTAATATCTCCCCTTCTCTTATTTGAGCAATACAAGCAACATTGTCTTCATACATGATCGTCTATCACACTATTCGACCTGCTTTTCACTTTTCAAATGATTGAAATCTTTAGGAGCATCAACAACTAATTTAATAGTTAGAATATGTTACAACAATATCAAATTTGAATTCAAAATACTCAAACTCTTAGTGTTAACTCTTAATTAAGGATATTGTGGAACTTTATATCCTTCAAAGGGTCACTTCATCCGATATATCTCAAATATTTCATAAGCTTTAAGGATTTCCATGTACCATACAGTCTTAATAAATATGCATTTAACACATGCTATAAGTTTAGCGTTAAAATAACAACTACACTTATAGAAATGTGGATGCATCTATGATGAGATGGGAGACTAAAACCATGTCTCTACCAGGAAACCTTATGTCATATTAGTGATCTTATTTCACTTCACAAACACCAATTTGTAACCTTCATACTTAACATTTGTAATTCGGTGTTTGAGCTATAGGTTCAATATCCCACACTTCATATTTAGTGATAAATGGAATTGCCTATTTCCATTTTGGCCAATCACTTAACTTGTTGACATTCATAAGGCGATTTAATATAATCATAGCCCTTGATGATTGTAGTAGCTACTAATAAACCAAATGTATCATCAATTCGTGATCCCACAATTCTCATGTGCATGCGCATGCATAATTTGTAAGCATCTCATTGCTTTGGGGTACCATGCCTCTTCAGGGGATGATGTTGTCACTTATGGGATAAACATCTCTTTTACGATGAATTAATTAGAGTATGTGGATCATAACCTCATATAGAGCGTTATTTTTTATAGGGCTTGAATTTTTCAAATAATCTCCACTTCTAGGGAGTTAAGTTTTTAGAACCTATATTTTTATCATACTCATAGTCACTTATGGTCATGTTAATGGATTGTGATACATGAATATCAATCCATGCTTGCATATGCATTATCTTGATGAGACAAAAGCGGACCGATTCAACACTATTTCAATCGTTCTTCAGGAACTGTCATTTCTCCCCCTAACGAGGGGAAAATTGTCTCAAAATGTAGGAAAATAAACTCACCATCATTATCAATTCAAATTGACTGGATTGGATAATGTGGGAGTTGTGCTCGTAAGCATCTTGACAAGAGACAAATATGTGACCATTTTAGTAAGCCTATTCAATAAAACTGGTGAAGTGATCTATAATTAAATGTTGTATAAGCTCACAAATATCCCCTTGAATTATTTCAGGAAAGAGGGCTCAAAGTCAATTTTTGACTGAAATGATCTTATGACAGCTTTTATTTGTGATCATTCTTTGTAATGATATTTGTTGGACAAGACAATATTTTGAGTCTTTAAACGATGTCCTTACAAATTTATAAAAATCTTATGTATCATTGTGGAACATGGATTGCCAAGATAGTCATGCCACAACATACAAGTTATCCGGTCAATGAACTTCTGATTCATGATATTATAATCTTCAACTAATTTAATAGTTATGTAATATTGAGGCATCATGAACTTTTGGTTCATGACATCATAAATTTCAACTACTTTAATAGTTGTGTAATATTGGGGCCTCATGAACTTTTGGTTCATGACATTGGAAACTTCCTACCCACAAAAGAAAGTAGGAAGTTTCTCCAATAAACGCCTCTAGCTGTCAATATTTGGGCGGTAATACAAAACATTACCATTGTAAAACGAAATTAACTAATAACCCAACATAAATAAAATAAAATAAAATAAAATGAGTAAAGTGGTATAAATAAGGAATAAAATAAATAAATTAAAACTATGAAATTCCAAAATAATCCAATATTAATGTGGATTCAATATGTAGATAAAACTACAAATTGGATTTCCAACCAATTCAGGTTCATATAGGCACAAATAAGTAATGAACTTCAGGTTCATATATGGTATTAATATCCATGAAAAACTATGAACTTCAGGTTCATATCAATATATATTCGAAACTTCAGGTTTGAATACGTAGATCTAAATAATTGAATTAATAGTTGTGCTTTGAACTTAATACTCAAATCGATGTATATGCACTCAAAACTTCTGGTTCGGGTTCTTGACATATGTAGGTCTCATGGAATTCTGATTGATTTTGATTAATACAAAATCGAGGAGTTTCATGTCCTTATGTGCTCTTTAAATTCGCGGAACTTCACTCCCTCAATTATTTGGAATAAAAAAACTTTAGGTTTTGATTCAATCAAAAAACTCTAGGTCCTAATCTAGTTATATGATGAGGATCGAGGAACTTCGGGCCCTGATCTTTTGTATAGTACAAACTCATCATAATAATTAAGATCATACTTAAAATTAAATAAACAAACAAATAAAAACAAAAACATGGCATTATATTCATGTGTAATAAGAATAAGAATTTTTTTTTCTTAAACAAGCATGATGAAGTCTGATGGTGAGTACAAAGAAACTCTATATCATGTGATGACTCTAGCTCATATAAGAAGAATGAAAATTCAGAGAAAGAAAACATATCAAGAGCAATGTCGTGTTGATAACGTGTTATAAAACTAGAGGGAGAAAATATAGAGAGAAGTGATATGCTAAAGATAAAGTTTCACCATGTTTATTCCTCATCTTAATCTTTGGTAGAACCACCTATTTATAGGCTTACAAGATAAGAGATTGAATACCATCATTTACAATATACCTATAGGTTACAAGCACTAATTACAAATACTTAGTGCATAGGTTACATAAAATCTAACAGTGGAATACTAAGAGGTATGGTGGTCATCTACCAACTCACGCATTTACAACATCACTTTATTTTTCTATGAGTAAAATTCAATTTTTATAAGTAAAATTCAACGATTAGCATCCAACTGAGCAACTTACCTAATCAAACTTAAAATATTATTTAATATAAATTTAGATTCCAAAAGTACCCCTAATCAACCCTTTAGAAGTGGTAAAGGCTCAATTGATTTTCTTTCAACTTTCCTTATATTGTCTATTTTTATTTATTTTTTTTTTTAAAAGGATTTTTTTTTTTTTTTGGTGGCTGAAGAGAAAAGGATTCTTTTTTGTTGGTGAAATAAGAAAAAGGATTCTTTTTAGCTGAAGACAAGAACATTACAACAAAAGACTCCCCTTCCCCTAAACTTTTGCTCATTACAAAAGGTCCTCATATAAAACGTGTTGGATGAGCACAGAGGTTCCTGCACCCATGAAGTCATATTACTAAAGATATAGCTAGGCTAGCCAACCTATGTTGTCGGGTTTCAAACCTCAATTGAAGAGATAATGTACCTATTATTTTTAATGATCTTCACTTTTGATTTTACGTTTGATTATTTTTTTAAGTTCAACCTATTGGGGAGGAGATTTACACGTGTTCATTGGGTGGCTAAGAGTTTTGAACTTCTATCCATATGAGTAGAAATGAAAGAGCAAAACCACCTGAGTTATACCCTTCACTGGCTATGTTTAGATTACTTTATATTTAAGCATATATATATATATATACACCATTCACACACACATGCACGCCGCAGACTTACGCGTACTCTAATTTTATGTCTCCTTGGTATACATGTACATAATCAATTCAATTTATTGTCTTAACTTGCCTATCTTTGGTCGAAGAATTGATCGTTGGACGGCAAAAAATATGATGGAAGATGGAAAAGTAAGGTTCCTTTTTCTTCGTTTACACATGTTTTTGTTTTCATGAGATATGCATGCATTGATTAATGTTTCTGCGATTGGTATTTGCAATCAGGTTTAATATTATTTGTACCATATTTATTCACCAGATCACCTCTTTAATAGGGATTCGGACCCTCATATTAATTTTCTCTATTAGATCAGCTTTGAGAGGTCCCAATTTTTTATTATTTATATTTTGTGAGAGGTCCCCTCACACATGAAATCTGGCTCCACCACTGCAACACAGCAATGTCAAGCTGGCCTTTAAGCTTATTAAGATTATAAAATTAACGAACACGATACTATGTTAGGTAAGATAATCACTAAACCTAAAAAAAACTTAAGCTTATCATAAAATGAACCAACACGAGGTATATGATTCTAATGACAGGAGTTTCTCACATAATAAGGTTCCTCAAGAAAGTGGATTGCTTTCATTTTGATGCAAAGATCACTACCTTCCATGTTTCAATTGATTGCAGCTTGACACAACTAAAGATTAAAGAAGGTAAAAAGTCATTTTAGGTCCATGTGGTTTACCACTTACCACTAAGGTCCTTGTGGTTTCAATTTCGTCACTTTTGTCCTTGTGGTTTCAATTTGAACCAATTTAAGGACAATTCCCAATTTCTGATACTTATTGAGGGACATTTCGGTCCAAACTTGCAGCACCTCCTCAACCACCCTACAGCCACCCAGCAGCCCCTCCAAAAACTTATCTCTGTTGTAAACCAGCAACAAAAAATGCTCCATTTGAATTTTTGTTGATAAAAATTATGGCCATCTATACATAAACATCAACTAACAAAATCATAATCAAGCGGGTCTTGGGATTACACAAGGAAGATACATTTCTTTATTTTTTTCTGAACCCAAAGAAAAACTCACAATTATAATCATAATCCATCTCATTTCTTCATAAGGGATGAAGGTAATCTCCAAAAAAAGAAAAACACGGTAGCCAGAGCAAGTCTACTTCGGTCTTTTGTAAGCTTTATAAAAATAGCCTAGGATTACAGCAGCATCATCATCAATTGCACCTCTTACTACACTTTGTGCCAGTGTCACAAGCTTTAATAGTTTCTTATTATGTAATTCAACATAATCTCTAAAAAAAACTATTAATGAATGTTGTATAATGGTACCTCGCTTTGTACATCTCCAAGGAGCATTGTTTGTTGTTGGTTTAGACAGTGAGATTGTCAATGTCTACAACAGGGAGGAGTTTTGGAGGTCTAGTGCCGATGGAGGTGGTTAGGGAGGGGCTGCAAGTTTGGACTGAAATGCCCCTCAATAAGTATCATAAATTTGAAATTGTCCTTAAATTGCATCAAATTGAAACCACATGGACAAAAGTGACGAAATTGAAACCACAGGAACCTTAGTGGTAAAAGTGGTAAACCACAGGAATCAAAAGTGACATTTTCCCATTAAAGAAACATGATAAAGCTTGAGTATGACCTTTAAAACTTTTTTTTTTTTTTTTTATGTGTGATAATGACCTTTAAAACTTCTGTATACTTGCCACAAGAAAAAGCATAAATTCAAGCACCACTTTAACTTTATTTATCGGACTTTACTTTCAAGTGGGGTATAACGGTAGACAAGAAAATCAATTGTGGACGACAGGACATGAGAGGAAAATAGACAAATTGCAAGAAGAACCAAGAAATGGGACCAACCTGCAACATCAATCTTTCAATTTTCCAACATCCACTGATAAAAGCTCCACCAGTCCTGCCCCTGCATGATCATCAACAATGTGCTTCTCGTGGTCTCAACTCAAGTGGTAGCAGGGGATCGGAAAAATGGAACAATTATTGAGGCAAATGGCCCATCATGCTTATCTGCACGTCAAATACAGCAAGGGAATCTTATTTCAGTTCTTTCTGTAATTTTCTACTTTGCACTTTTCAATTATAAAGAAAAATGTGTATCTATCTATTTTTATTATTATTGTTATTTTTTTTAGTACAAGCTATAGTCTAAATTATGGGGGAGAGTCGTCCAAAAAAAAATATAGGGGGAGGGTTTCTCACACACACACAAAACTAAGATGCTATGGTGTTCGAACATGAGACCTCTTATCTGCAAATCAAGGCCATTTTTCATGGCTAGACTCATTAACATCTATTCTTATTATTTAAGAGAACCCTAATTGTCAACTAAAGAAGATAAAACGTCCTTTAAATGTCCCGCAAAATAACTCAAAATATTATATTTAAGATGAAAGGAAAATATGGTAACTAAAATTTTCTTTTACTTAAGTTTTTCTCTCCCACAACCTATTTTTTCTCTCTTTCTTTTCTATGAACAACTTCCCTTACTTATGCATGTGCGGTGGTTTCTAGTTTGTATGGAGTTTCCCCTTAAAATTATATTTCTCTTATATACAATCCATCACTTTATTTTTTTATGAGTAAAATTCAATTTTTATAAGTAAAATTCAACGATTAGGATTCAACTGAGCAACTTACCTAATCAAACTTAAAATATTATTTATTATAGATTTAGATTCCAAAAGTACCCCTAATCAACCCTTTAGAAGTGGTAAAGGCTCAATTGATTTTCTTTCAACTTTCCTTATATTGTTGATTTTTTATTTTTTATTTTTGAAAAAAGGAAAATATATATATTTTTTTGGCTGAAGAGAAAATGATTCTTTTTTGTTGATGAAATAAGAAAAAGGATTCTTTTTTGCTGAAGACAAGAACATTACAACAAAAGACTCCCCTTCCCCCAAACTTTTGCTCATTAAAAAGAAAAATAAAAAAAAAGAGCACATTACAAAAGGTCCTTATATAAAACGTGTTGGATGAGCACAGAGGTTCCTGCACCCATGAAGTCATATTAGCTAAAGATATAGCTAGGCTAGCCAACCTATGTTGTCGGGTTTCAAACCTCCATTGGAGAGATAATGTACCTATTATTTTTAATAGATAATGTTCCTATCTTTCTAATAAATAATGTTCCTTTTTTTTCATATATAAATGATGTACCTATTTTTATATATATAAATAATGTACCTACTTCGGATCTAATTAGACTATTGTGAATATAATTTACCTATGTCCCGTATAAAAAGGGATAGGTAAATTATTTTCATTTGAGATGAAAATATTTCGTAGAAATACTACAGAAATTTTTTTAGATGAAAAGTACAGGAGCATTTTTGTTCACTATTTTAATTCAAGGTGTATGCTCATTACTCTTCTCAACACTTGATACATGTCTATAAGCATAACTATGATTACATAAATCAAAGTAAAAAGTTAACCATAGTTATGCCTATAAACATAGGTCAAGTATTAAGAAAGGTGGTGAGCATATACCTTGAGTTAAAATGGTAAGCAAAAATATTTTCAAAAGTACCACCCCATGTATATTTCCCTATAAATGCATTAATGTATATATATGGATTGAGATTGTAGATGTGGCAATGAAAAAGAGTTATATACATTAAAACTCCTTCAGGTTTTTTGTGTTTTTACAGAACTCCATCGGGTCTCAAAAATTACATGAACACCCATTGATATTTCAGTTTGTTTTCACAAAACTCCTTTTCGTTGATTGTTCTTCCAAATTCCGATGATTTCATTGGAAAAAAAATTATGCAAATGACAAAATTAACGTCAATGAATGTATATGCAATCTAATTTTAATGGCAAACTTTGTCATTTGTAGAATTTTTTTTGTATAAAATCATCAATCTTTGGACGAAAAAATCAATGAACAAGGGTTTTGTGAAAATAATTTAAAACCTCATTGAGTGTATGTGTAATTTCTGAAACTTTAAGATATTTTGTGAAAAAGTCAAAAACTTCAGGGGATGTTAGTGTAAATAACCCCACTGAAATTTTAGACACAGTTGACTCAAATACACGGTTTGACAAATTTTGAATGCTAAAGGAAATATGAGGAATATTCCAGCAAAGGAAAAAAAAACTGAAACCATATTAAATGCCCAGAAAATGAGGTTGTAAATTAATGATAATAGATGGATAACAGTAAATTAATGAAAAGTTGGTGGGTTATTGTGTAGAGTTTCAATTATAAAAAGAGAAACTGGTCGTTCGAAATTATGGTTTTCTCACCGATTGAGAAAGCTCAAAGGAACCTGAAAAGAAAGGCCAGAACCGAAGAGGGTAAACTAATACCACACTCGCAAGACCAGCATAACAGAAGGTGAACTCTTTGGTGTGACAGTCTAACCACGTAATGTTATTAATCAAAGTTTTATAATATGATTAAATTACATGACTGATATAACTTAAGGATATAGAAAATACTTACATGTGATGGTCACATCGAAGAATTTCTTTTACATGTGATGGAAATAAAATCCTTAGGCCAAAAGAAAATCGTGAAATGGATGGTTATCACTAGAACAATCTGCATAACTAATAATTCGACTTAACGAAGCAGCACCACTTTAATCTATGAATTATCAGATTCTGAAAGAGCATCCATGTTCACATTCCCAAGCCTAAGACAATTTGGGGGAGTTAAAAAAAACCAAATTATTAAATAAAGGACAACTCCCCGGAGCACATGAGGATCGGAGGTTTCGAACTTAAAATCTCTGAAAATTACAACTTTGATACCATTAAACAAGAAACGAATAAAAAGCTTAATTTCTGTCTTAGAATCAACCAAACCAATACAATATGCATTATCTATCTATATATATAAAGCAAAAGGCAGATAATGGTAAAACATTCAAAATACTAGAAAATGCACTTGGTTAATGCAAACATTAATTGAAATTATTAACTAAATGAGGATAATATGGTAAATTCACACTTTTCACATTAAAAAAAATTAAAATTAAAAGAAAAATCAGATAATGGATCCTATTTTTATGAAACACAACTACCCATTATCTTTTTTAATTCTAAAATAAATATTTTTTTTTATTTTTAAAAAAACCTCTTACAGACAAGGCGGTAGAGGCTAGCGTATATGAAGCAAAATGACATGAGTTTCTTACAAAATAAGGTCCCCCAAGGCAATGTTGGATTGCTTTTATTGTGATGCCAAATCACTGCAGCTTGACACTGCTAAAGAAAATGATAAGCCCTGCTACACTTATCAACAGCTGTAAAAAGAGGAGGATTAGTAAAACTTTTGTTTGTTTAAATTTCACAATAGAAATTTAATTATTTAAGAAAAGAAGTGGGGTTGGAAAACTTCTCTCTGTTCTTGCATATTGCAGAGGGATTGATGCGTGCATACAATTACAATAGGGCATGCAGTTAATTATAACATGCTGCAGACACGAACTAGATACAGAGGACTAACTTTATCGGGGCGTTAACTTACTTGCTTAATTTCTGACCTTGAGATTTGCTCCAAAATATGCCTTCCTCATTTATGTCCTTTTTAATCTCCAAGTACAACAGATGAGGAAACTGATCCTCGACCTTTAGAAGTTCTATTTTCATATTACTCAAGTACTTGAGACGCAAGATTTCCACCCTCCACTTACACTCAGTGACGGTCTCCTCCCCTGCATGGTCCAGGCTACAAAGTTCCCCGCCTCTTATATAGAGCTTCTTTAAATTTTTCAGTTGCCTCGGGTTCAGCCATGATGGTACTTCTTTCAGAGGGATGCCTTGAAGATCCAATTTTTCTAAATCCGGTGGGAATGAGAAATCCCGGGACTGGAGGGAAATCTTTTCTTTCAACTCTGAAGAAACCACTGCCCATGATATTTTGAGGCGGCGAAGAGATGAAATTTCCTTCAAAGTTTCAAACTCGTTGTCATGCATTACGGCCTCATTCCCTATGTATATACTTAGCCGCCTTAGTTTCTTCAACTTGGCAAGGTCACCGAGTCTTGAGGGAGTATTTATCAAATTGGCTATGAGAAAACCTTTAAGTACTTGGAGGGAAGAGAGTTTGCTGATCCCTTTCGGCATGCCTTCGAGAAAGTAACACTCTGATATATCCAAATGAGTGAGCTTCCTCAACGATGAGATATCCGAAGGCAATGTCTCTAAATTGTGGCATGCTCTCAGATCCAGAATTTCAAGGCTGATGATGTTAAAGATACAAGAAGGAATCCCTGTTATTCCTGATATTCCTCGGAGACTAAGATACCTGAAGCTCAAGTAGTGCTGAGCCCCAATACCTTTCAAAAATAATCCTTCATCATCCACTTCAATGTGATGCGTGGGTGAGCTCTGCCACCGTCCCAGCTGAAGAACAACAACTTTCTTCAACTTGCTAAGCCATTCACGTTTGAAGCTAAGATAGTTGCTGTTCACATTGAATACTGTAAACAGATCTTCCTCACCCGGAGTAGTCGGGTTCTGATCAAAAACTAAGCACGCGCGCCTGCAAATTGACGCTTTAGAAGAGGGCATCCACAGCCAGTCTGAATCAAAGTTGAAGAGTTGGGCGTCTCTGGCCAAGCCTATCAGCATACAACGAATCCAAGGGTGCAGCGTGCAACTAGTGGATAAATTAACATTTCCATGTGGTTGAATCAAGCCCTGTTTCATGAGTTTGCCAAAGATTTCTTCTCCTACCTCTTCAGCTGTCTTATCTTGGGTGGCCGTGATGAAGCCCTCCCCAATCCACCAGTAAATTAGAGGCCTTTTCTTTATCACCGACTCCTCAGGGAAGATTGAGAAAGAGAGGAAGCAGAGCCTCAACTCGGTGCTCTCAAGATGTTCGTAACTCCTCCTCAGATTAGCCATGGCACGGCTTTCGTAAATTCCTTTCTCGAAGCCCATTTGTGACAACTCTTTTGATAACTTCTTAGCTGCTGTTAGACCCGACTCTGGCTGAGACCGATGCGTAACCTCTAAACTGGGCGCAGGGTAACTCGGCATTAACTCCACTACAGGAATTGAGGCTTTTATTTGGTCGACATTTTTAATCATGCTAGTCAGGAAGCTGGTGATTGCCTCTAGGCCGATGAAAGCATTGCTCTCATCATCTCCCAAGAAAAACTTGTCAACTCGACGTTCTAAGACAGTGAATTGGTTGAACAGAGTGTGCTCCCAGAGCGTAACTCTAGGTAGCAATTGTAATTTTTCCATTTGTCGAAGCCCATCTTCAATCTCTTGAAAGCGAGTCAGAACCACTTCCTGATCATGACCTGGATTTATGTTGGCAATGACCTTGGCTTTGGCTTTTCCCAGACGATCCAATAACTTGGGCAGGAACTTCTCTGCATTTCTTGAGGTTGAGGTGACATTTCTCATTTCAGATGCAATTACACTGAAAAGGAGGTAGCCTGTTGCAGATAGATTGAGGCAACCACGTGTCTGCCTCTTTATTATTCAAGTTTACCTCAACAACAACACGTGAACTAACTTACCATTCAATTTTCTTTTAAAAAAACAAATAAGATAATAGAATTAACCGTAAGATCATCTTTTTTAAAGAAATACAATAATGACTCTTGGCACAATTCGCGCTTCTACTAGAGACACAAACTTTTTGTACCAACTAATATAAGTCTGATAATACACAAGCTTCGTCATCTTCGTATAATTATAATACTAGTTGTAGCTTCACAAAGTGCTACTAGAGACACAAACTTTTTATACCAACTAATATAAGTCTGCTAAAAATATGAAAATGATCGAACTAGAGACATAACCTTTTCTTCCAATAACAGATCCAGGTCCTTTGATCAAAGCGCAAAGGCCAAGGTGTGGTTACGTGCTCTTCATATTACTCCCCCCAGTTTCTGATTAAAATTGCAGTAGATACATAAATATAGTGTTGAAGGGGAAGAATGGCAGGGGATGTTGCTCAATTTCTCCGGAATAAGTTCCTGGCAGCTCTTAGCGAGACAGAGTCTGAATTATCAGGTGCTGTTCTCATTTCTGATTTGGGAGCAATCAAAGATATTGTAATAGCTATAGATACTCGAAGACTTACGGGAGATTACTACTGTCGCTTTATCTCTGTGCTCCTGGACCTCACCGACGCTTTGACCAAGTGCCAGGTCTTCTCACATGAGTGGAAGAAGCGTAGTCATCACAATACTCATTTTGTAGTCTTCAACCATTTGAGTTTGAGGAAGATTTGTTTCGTGCGGAAGATGAAGAAGCGGCTGGCTGCAATAAAACGCAAGGCTGAGTTTATGAAAAAGGAAGAAAGAATTTATAACTTGAGGGAATCATCAAGTCGTCCTGATCCTGAAGAGAATTCAGAGATCGAACTACCTGTAGTGGAGGCTGAAGTCGTGGGATTTCATGAGCAATTACAGAAGATTGGGAACTTTCTTTTAAAATCATGGCCGTCATCAGGTGCTGGATTTGCGGCAGTTGGGATAGTGGGCATGGCAGGCGTGGGTAAGACCACTCTGGTGCGCGAGGTTTTGAGTTGGTGGATGGTGCTAGGTAAATTTTCTCCTATAATTTGGTTATGCTTGTCGAATATAATCAAAGAAAATAAACAAGTAGAAGAAGAAATTGAGGTCAGCATTGTGAAATGTATGCTTAGTAAGTTGGACCATGATGCCGTTGCCGATGGAGATGGCATCATCCAGGAGGAGGAGAAGATAAGTAGTAATAATTCTGGTCATCTCCTTGCTGCGCTCTTGGAAAGGCTCAACCAACATTTATCAGGTAAAAGTTATTTGATTGTGTTGGATGATGTGTGGCACATGAACGATTTCTACTCGGATTTAGGACAAGTACTTGAGGTTCAGGAAGGTGATAAGAAAGTTGGGGATCGCTTGTCGCACGGATTGCCTAAGGGTAGTGGTGGTACCGTCATCGTCACTAGTAGGATACCGGAAGTGGTTGAAGCTATGGTGGTACCGGCGAAGTGGTCAGATAAACATTATAAGAGCTTGATTATTTCTCTTGAGCCTTTGGACAGAGAAAGCTGCTGGAATATATATAAGGCCACCACTGCTTTTGGTTATCAACAACATTTGGAAAAGGTTGAGAATGAAATTAAGGATCTATGTTATGGTCTACCATTGGCCGCTAGGACACTCGCAGAAATCATGTCCCAAAACTCCCAAAATTTTGAGTATTATTCTCAACTTATTAATTATACATACAGTACTTTACTTACTCCCTTATTTTGTTATCGTCTGTCTTTCGAATTATTTACGCACCAATATGAATGTCCCACATGCAGGAGGACTTCTCCGCCCTACCACAAATCTGAGGACTTACCTGATTCCTTCCATATAAAAAAATCCCCAGTGTTGGTGTTTATTGATATGTACGATAGACAACAAGGAGAAGAACTCATTGGGAAATTTTGCGACCTCCTTACTAAAGAGCAGGTATTTTTCTCATTGAACAACACATGCACTTTGATCATATATTATGTGAAATGAAATTTTAACATAGTTTATGTATAATTCAAGCTCTAATTAACATGCATGGATTTGATTAAAGTTTGTTGTAAATATAATATTGTATTTTTTTTCCTTTATTTTCTAGGTTTTTGGTGTACTACTAGGAGAAACAAAGGCATATGATAATCCTGAGACAGTGCTAAAGGATGTTTATGGTACTCTAGAAAAGCTTAAGCAAAAAGGCTGTTATGGTTTTGCTTCTGAAATTCAAAGGAAGATGAGAATTATAGTGAGTAACATGTTAAATTAATACGGTTTGCTAAAGCGTAGTCTACACTTTTCTAAATAACATTTGTAATATGTTTTTTTAAATTGACATTATGTGTATATATATATTTCTTCTATCTCAGGTTGTTGGCCGGGATGCTATTGTAAACTTGATTTTGGGAGTCATCTGTGATCTTAAATTGCCAGAGTCACCCTCCATTGCTCCGGTACCACGACCGATTTTAGAAAGCGTAGACCAACACAAAATCGCTGCTTCGTTTGGATGGGTGGGACGTTTAGCATTTATATTTAATTTTTTTAATTGGCAACTATTTAATATTGAAAAGTTTTGTTAAAAATAAATCAATGAATACATAAATAACAATGTAACACAAACCATACACGAATAAAAATATTAAACAATGATAATATATACCTAAAACAATATTGATTAGGCAATTGTATATTGGAAAATTATGGTGTTACATGCAAAATATAATTTACCTACATATCTAATACAAGATAGGCAAATAGATAAATACATACTTCTGTTTAAAAAATAGGTTACAATAATTTACCTACATAATAGATAGATAATTCGAAGAATTTATAAATTTGTATTGGGTACATTATTCTATTATTTCATAATAGGTACAATTTTCATAAATTTATAAAAAAAAAAAAAAAGAAGGATGATAATTAGATAATAAATAAATAAATTTATTTAAGGCACATAGGAATTTTTGTATGGTGTACTCGTAATATATAGGCACTAACGTTTAATACTTTATTTCATTTATGCATGTTGCCTTGACTACTTCCAGAAGGACATTTCAAATATATCATCGCTGCGATTGTTCCTTGTTGACGTAGCACTGGCAAAATCGATGAAAACTGATAGGTATTCGATCAAGATGTTGTATGGCTAACTCTTATCTATATGTATTTTGTTTTAAATATAAGCAATAATATAAAAAAAATTTATAGAAAAAAAAAGGTTTCTCTTACACGCATTACTAATTATGTACCATGAGAGTTTGAACCTAAGACCATTTATATGAAAATGAATGTCATTTTTCCACTAGACCTCATTGACAATTATATATATGTACTTAATTATATATGTTCATATTATTTCTTTTTAGTTTACATTGAAGTTAACTTTTAATAGTAAGATAACAAGAATTAATGGGTAAATTAATCTGCATTAATTTAATGTAGTTGTAAATTGTAATCTTATTTATTCTTTTATTGGATTTTCAGCTGGCATTGTCTGATTAGGATGAAACAACAAAAACCATTTCTTTCTTTTATGGACGGATTACCACATTCTTTGCATGAGGTTGGAGATGTGGGAAAAGCGGTAAGAATTGCTCCTTTTTTTCTTTTTTCTTTTTGTTTTATAATCTCCAAACTCCATTTTCAATGGACCTATCACTTCACTTTTATGATACGAGAAGAATAAGTGTAACATGTACATCACGTGATGGTGTTGCTTGGATAAAAGTTAATCGTATGCAATACCAGTTAACCCATGATTTCAACACGCGTGAGATTCTAGATTGGGTAGTCAAACTCCCACTCAAACTATTTGATTGACTTGTAAATTGTGCCGACTAGAAAATCTGTGTGATTCATGTAAGCAAATGAAGTGTCGTAGCATTTTTTTCTCTCTGTCTTCCTTTTTGTCATCATTTCTAATCAAAAGCTCCACAGTGTATGAATGAGGATTGATATAAGGTCCTCCATGTCAAAAAATTTGGCTAAGAAGAGTTGCCAAATTTGTTTGTGCAGAGAATTCAAAATGTCAACTTCAGAAGTTAAAACATACAAACAAGGATTTGTTTTGTAGTCTAAATTCTGGCAGGCAGCCTTTCTCATTCATTAGGAAGAAGAGGGTGCCGTGCAGGTTGATGCGCACATAATTGAAAATGGATTGCTCCTCAGACTTATATAACTAGAGTCCACTTCTTGCAATTAGTGCATTCATTCATTCTCATCTCTCCTTCCTTATTACCACTTCTTATCTTAAGATAATATTAATTCCTCAATTCTTATACATTTCTTAGGATAATCCAACATTTTACGGACGATTTTGGTTCTACTTCATGTTTAGAGGTAAAGAATTTCATCCTTGTTTAATTTCTTTTCTTCGTTACGTGCCCAAAATCAATTGAATTTTTTTTTATACGTCATTTCATTTCCATATTTTTCATGTATTAATTAATGAGCCAGGATCAAATGGACACATTTTTTAAACACTTTTCAACACAACACAATAGAATGTTGGATTTTAGCACTTTGGATGGCTCAAATTTCATCTCACTCACATCTAGTTTTATAAACATGACTCAAAGTTTCATTCCAAGTTTCATAATTCTCTAACAATTTCTATTGTTTTTATTCATATTTTTGTCGGAATTTCTACATTTGGGGACTACTAATATTTCCGAAATGGCCAATATTTAAGTCCAAGATTGGAATTCAAGGTATTTATTAGCAGAGCTTCATGATTATTCATCATGTTGTTATAAATAACCCTGTATGCATATGAAATTACTAATTATTGGTATCCAATCCTGGTAATTTGATATTAAATTATATAGGTTTATTTTCACAAAAGGTCTTTGAGGTTCACGAAATTATCATCTTTGGTCTTTTATGTTTTTTGTGACATGGTTAGTCCTTAAGGTTACTCGCATACATAGAGAAGAAAATAACAATCCTCCTGTAATACAAGAATTTTGTTGTTACAGAAGTTCCTTATGCGATGGAGATCCTACTTTTTAGGGATTTCTGGAACTGGTATGTTATTTTTCCTTATTAGCAAAATAACAATACAAATTTATAAATAAACTCAATCCTAGACATATATTTATAAAAAAACCCAAACACTATTTAAACATAGAAACACACCCAAAATCAACTCAAAAGTCAACTTTTTGGGTGTGTTTATAAATGGGTTTTGAGTGTGTGTAATGATGGGTTTTTGGTGTGTTTATAAAGTGTTTTCGGTGTTGGGTTTTTTTATAATTTCAACTTCCATTTTGGGTGTTTTAGTGAAACTCCCAAATAACAATGTGTATCTGACCCACCAGCTGTTTTATATTTAGTTAATTTTAGCTAGATTGATTGCGAAAAAAAAAAAACCAAAAACCCTCTACTTTTAAAAGGTATGTTTTTGTTTTGCGATAAAAAGAAGAAAACGTGCCTAGAATTGATGACCTTTTTCACCAGCAGATGAAAAAGTGGAAATCCTCTGCTTTTATGAATTGACAACAAAATTAGATTGCCATGTATTGTTTGTTTGTACTAATCGAAATCCTAATCTTGTAGAACACAAAAACAGAAATACAAGAAAATACGAGGAGAGAGAGTTCTAGTTAAATGCTTGAATTAATAATTAAAGGGTATTTTAGAAATAATGGTGGGTGGAATGTATACCACATTCTCATACCACCTTATGTGACAGATGAGGTGGACAACCACATCAATTAAAATTAATTTAACATTTTCTTTTCTTTTATGATTTATTGACACTTTTTAATTGATGTGATTGTCCACTTCATATGCAAGATAAAGTGGTATGAGAATGTGGTATACAAACCATAAAATTATTAAATTCTGAAACAGAGGATCAAGAACTATAGAAAGCAAAAACACATTCTTTCCCTTTGAACAAATTAATTTCAAACCATAAAATTATTAAATTCTGAAATTTTGATGTAAATAGAAGGAATTATCTTACCATTATCAATTCGAAATTTAAAACAATAAATGATCAAGTACTCATATTTGAAAACATTCCAACAAGTACTAACGAGTATATCTCAAAACATGTCATTAAGTTTTTTTTTTTTTAAAGGAAAAAAAAAGGCAGACTCATAAATGATTAAAAAATTTAAAAACTGACAAAAAAAATCCCAAATCTATGTTTTATTGAATTTTTATTTTTTAAATATTTTCAAAATATTTTTTATTTAGATCCACATGGCATGCTATTATTAGACACATGGCTCCACATACATGCCATATAATCAATTTAACAAAAATTTTATGGAATCTCACAATAGGGACCAATTTTATATACGCGCGGTAATTTAGTGAAGTATCAAATGTGATAATTTCGTAAACCTCATAGAACATTTGTGAAAATATAAGGTAACTACATATTCTTCTTCTAGTACTTTATACTTTTGTTTTCCCTAACAGCGACAACCTAACCTCAGTTGCAAAAGTAAAGGTGTTGAATCATCTTGGTCAGTGGGAAATGCTTCACATTCCTGAAAAGGTACATAATTATCGTGGAATTTACACTCAACTTCTTTTATTGCTCCCTTATAGATGATATCATTTTTCTGTTGTGAGTTTTTATTTCTTTATAATTTTTCATAAAAACTTGATTCTGTCAGTGTCAAATGCACCAAAAGGGTAATCCTCTCTGTACATCGGGAATTTATGTTGTTATCAAGTCATCACTTCTTATAATAATTTATATATATATATATATATATATATATATGCGAAGCGACAATGTGAAGGTGCCATAAAAATTTGAACATGAGACCTCCACTAGTATGCAAGTTAAACTTCTTCTTTTTTGTTTACTTAGTTCAAGTGACATTGATGTTTTTCATATTTCTAGCAGAAAAAAGAAGAAGAGATAATGATCATCACTTTTGATTTTAGGTTTGATTATTTTTTTTAGTACAACCTATTGGGGAGGAGATTTACATGTATTTATTGGGTGCCTGAGAGTTTTGAACTTCTATCCATATGAGTAGAAATGAAAGAGCAAAACCACCTGAGTTATACCCTTCACTGGCTATGTTTTGATTGCTTTACATTTAAGCATATATATATATATATATATACACCATTCACACACAAATGCATGTGCGTGCAGACTTAAGCGTACTCTAATTTTATGTCTCCTTGGTATACATGTACAGAATGGATTCAATTTGTTGTCTTAACTTGCCTATCTTTGGTCCAAAAATAGATCGTTGGGTGGCAAAAAATACGATGGAAGATGGAAAAGTGAGGTTCCTTTTTCTTTGTTTACACATGTTTTTGTTTTCATGAGATGTGCATGCATTGGTTAATGTTTCTGCGATTGGCATTTGCAATCAGGTTTAATATTATTTGTACCATATTTATTCACCTGATCACCTCTTTAAAGGGGATTCGGATCCTTTATATTAATTTTCTGTATTATGATCAGGGTTTAGGGTTTTCTTTACAAATGTTTTTCAAATCAGTGGATGCTGATCCTTGTAATAGAAGTGACCCCACCAATGTATGTGGGACCTATCATATTAGAGAGGTTGTCAGCAATGTGATCAATAAATGTGGTCCATATAACAAGACCTTGCATTTGTACGATCACATTAATGATCATCTCTTTAAAAGAGGATTTACCATATTACAGAGGTAGTGAGTAATAATGTTGTCTAAATAGCAACACCGATACATATATACCCATTAATTACTTCAAATTTTCTATGTTAAAATTGAGTTAATTACAGACGCCACGAACCTATCTTTCATAGACGATGGACGCCTCGAAGTTATCGGTTGCAGATATGGATTTTGGTACGCGAGCAGAGACTGGACTCTCCTTGATCAGGTCATACATCATCTTGAATTGATATTTGTTCAGATTGCAGCATCCATTTCAAAGAGAGGATTGCTAAACTTATATCTACTTTTTTTTTTCACTTACCGCTATTTTTAATTAAGGTACGAGGAATTCGCTTCGAGTTTAAAGAAGGTGCAAAAGAGGTTGTGCACTTCAGAATTGATGAAGGATTGTCGTTTCGTATCCCTACTGATGAATTGGTTGAGATTGAAATCTCTTACCACCGTCAAGTCAACATTCTTGCCCTTCCCGATTGCGCAGCAAAAAGTATCCATCTCTCCACACAATCCAGTGTTTCCCAAGCTAACTCTAAGGATTAGTCTGAAAGACGTAAGAAATTTAATGCAACAGCAGCAAGTCTAGGCTTGAGTTTGCTTGATTGATTGATGCTCGCTGCTTTAACTCATCAGTTTGAGATTATTCAGTTTTTAGCGCACACTTTGAAAATCCCCTGTGATTGTAAATATTACACTGAAGCAAGCACTCCCTATCATACAACTAGCTCCTGCATATATTTCTTTATATTTTAGTTTCCCCAACTCTCCTTGAAGTTGTGGATGTGAAGAAACAGACTAGTGAAGTATTTAAGTTGTGTTGTGACTTTGGCATATTTGATTTATCCTGCCAAGCTTAGCCAAGCAGAGCATAACATGAATATATTTTTTTATTTATTTTACACCTCATTCATGCTCATGTCACATATATGATGCAATTGTGCCCGAACACTATTAAGATGAACACAGCATGAGCAGGACTTTGTCATATCCTGCCAAGCAGAGCACAACATGATTTATTCTACACCTACTCATGCTTATTTCACATTGAGGTACTGTAGGAGGAAAAATTGTAAAGCTTTTTCAGATATCTTAGGAAAATTTAGAGAACTTGAACAAATGAAAATGACAATAAACACAGGTGACAAACAACGATGAGCAAAGGCAATAGCCATTATGAACAGATGGACAAAGTATAAAAACATGACAGTATGGAATGCCCGAGTCGAAAACGAGTTATTTAAGAAAGAAAGAAAACAAGAGGGCCTTTGTTATCTAGCAAGTGTTTGTTGTGGAGCTGGAAGGCTATACAAGGATTTCAGCTGCCTGCTAATGAGCTTACTGTTATGCATAGCCAGTTGAAGTTCCAAATCATCAGACCACCATTGCTCTAAACCGTGAGCCTCCGAAAACTTCTGGTTTCCCTTTGACATCACAAACAGCTTTGCTGCTACTTGACCATTTGTTGGACGCACATTCTCCTTGTTAGCATTGTTTACTTCTGCTCCATCATGCTCAGTATAAGAACAGCAGATGTAGTCACTGTTATTTACATACAAATGTGGAACCCATTTTCCCAAACCCATACCAGGATTCTTCAAACCCGAAAAATTTGGCATCCAATTCTTCAATCCAAAACCAGAAGTCCTATCCCCTTCTTCACTGCTGACCTGAGCTCCACTTCTCAAAGGGAGCATTGACTTAAATCTCTTCCAAGCAAATCCTGCTTTCTCTCCGATATTTCTGAAGCTCATTGCTAGCGAAACAGAAGGCGGATTGAACAAATGAGTTTCCACATACATCCCTTCTTTGGCTAATGCCTTTCCCACTTGGAGAGCAAATCCAGCCCCCAATGAGTGTCCCGCAATACAAACATTACTACTTCCATACCTTTCAGCAACTGATTTCAAAGCCTCCATAGCTGCTTTGAACCTAACAGAACCCTTTAAGCTCTCCCAAGCAAGAAAACGAAGGTCGTCTTCAATATCCCTTCGCATAGTTGGGCCTTTGAGCAATGTTCCTCTAAGCGCTAAAACCGCCTTTGGTGCACCACTTGGTCTGATAAGTACAAAGTCAGCAAGTGCTGCAGACCGATCCCATTCCAAAATTGCCCCAAATATGGATCCATCTCTTTCATCGATTAAGGTTTGCGATAGTTTATACTTAAAAGGTATCCACCACTTAGGAGCTAGAGCATTTGTTTCATCTCTATTCTCTTGTCTATCGAGTTCAAGCAAATATATTGCTTGTATGAAGCATGCAATCACAGTTCGTTTATAATTCCCGTCCTTCCTGCATGAAAAGAAAGAATTTACTAATATTAGTGGGATATGTTTTTTCATCCCCTATATTCCATGAAAGTTGTGCCATTGTCATATTGGGGAGACAAACATGAAACAAGCATAAGAAGCTTAACCCAGAACCAGTTCTGCCTAAATTTGAAACAAAGCTAGCATTTGATTCAATGATTCTAAATCCAGATCACTAAATTTACAATGTCAAAAGCATTCTTTGTATAATTCTAGATAGAATGGTATGCCAAAACAACCAAGCAAACACAATAAGATACAAATTAGAGACTTATATGACCCAAAAAATAATAATAATAGAGGCTTAACTATAATTGGAATTTGAGCTTACTAAAATGGAACTAACTTTTCATAAGTAATCCATATCATCATAGAATAATAACCTTCCATATCAAAGACTAGTAGAATGGAATGAGATCACCCCCCAAAATTCATAAATCTAGGAGCCCATAATTTAAGGAAAGTCCCACAAAAATGCAGCGAAATTTGATACCAAGTTTCTCGGCTGATCCTAGTTGAAATGATCTGAGATCTAAGATGCATTTCCCTAATTTATTAACTCTTTAATAAAAGCTCAAAACATAGACTGACAAAAACTCTCAGACAAAAAATAAAAATAAAAATCCAAGCATGGCTTTCCAAATTTTCAAATATTTAATATGAAACCCATTCTGATAATGTTTTTTAAGCAACAATTAAACACATTTCACAGAATTTCTTAAAGACAGAGAAACCTCCTCTGCCACTAGGCCCTTCAAAAATGTGAAACTCTCTAAAGGGCAGAGCTTTGTAACATATTGGCCATTCACTGTAATCCAAGAACGAAGACAATTAAACGTTACAAAAATTATAAAAGAAATGAAATGGGTACTGACCAACTAGAGTTTATAAGGTCCCTCCAATTCGGAGCAGTCAAATTTCGAGGTCCAGATACATGAAAAGCGTACGGATGAGGAGCGTCCTCTGCTGCCACAATCTCCTTGGCTATCTCCTCTGCACCACCTTGGGCCATTAATAATGCACCGACACCACCAGCACCGCCACCGCCTCTTTCTTCAGTTTCTTCCTCCCTTTGTTTTGGGTTTCTTTCCATGAGAGAGAGAGAGAGAGAGGGCTGAGTGGGGTTATGGAAAAGGAAAGGTTTTGGGTTTTCAACTTGTGAAGTCTTCTGCTTTGGTATCTGATTCGCTCAAGTCCTTGAGATATCTCTCCTTCTCCTTTTAATTTAATTTAATTTAATGCTTCGAAACGCCTGGTTTTTTGTAGGGCTCCAACGGTCATATTACTGGCCATGTTGACGGGCTCAGTCTGAAATGACCATAACACCCCTGCTCAAATTATTTTTTGCTAACATTTGTTTTCAATTTCAAAGAAAAAGTTCAAACTATTGCTGATGACATTTCTCAAATGGAGAACGAAACAAACATACATCATGGCCA
Organism: Prunus mume; assembly: GCF_029339155.1. Taxonomy (NCBI): domain Eukaryota; kingdom Viridiplantae; phylum Streptophyta; class Magnoliopsida; order Rosales; family Rosaceae; genus Prunus; species Prunus mume. Next base: position 25,151,830 of record NC_142701.1, on the reverse strand, counting down.
TTATTTTAATTTTAAGAACTTTATATAATTTAGATACAAGTAAAACACCAAATTAATTATTGGCGTGAATCTAAAAAAGCATTTCTTAGAGGGCAATGAATCCTGAGGTTATTTTGGTAATTTAGTGAGATTTAGCATCAGAATGCAAATTGGATTATGTTATGTTGGTGGGGACCGTGGGATTAACGAAAGTCAGAGGTTATACAGTAGGATATCCTTAGTTAGGATCATTCTTTAACGGTGATCCTTTGTTAGATAATGGGGCCCATGTACTGTTTGTGGGGGCCACGGAGATATTATTGGTTTGCTTAATCTGGAAGTTCAAACTTCAAATATTCAGGATGTAACAACAAACATTGACCTGAGTTTGGTTTAATTGGAAATTCAAATAATCAGTAGAATCCAAATTTATGTGATTCAATTAAATTTATAGAAATTGATTTAATTTAATCTCCTTTTCAATTAGTTAGGGGTGGGAAAAAATAATTGAAAAAGCAATTCAAATTCGGTAGTCACAATTTACGATTAAAATTTGTTGGGTTTTTTTACACTAAAAAAGGTATAATCTTATACCGAACTAACGAAATTGCAATTTACGGTCCAGCCTCCGCTAATTGGTTTAGTCTCTTTACATAAACTAAGAGCATCTAGCCGACTTGCTATACCCAGCTCCTTATCCATTTTGGCGACAAGAAGGGAAAATCGCAACTACAGTAAGTTCACTAGTTGGCTTTTCGTTGAAAAAACACACTTTTAGGAAATAGAGAACATTGTAAGAGGAACAATTTTTAAGTAGTTTGATGTAATAGCTTTTTTGCTTTTTTAGCTCAAATTTGGCTAAATTTTAGAGACAATCTTGGAAATACTCTCAAGTTTGTTTTTGTTTTTGTTTTTTTTATCAAAGGTAGTCGTTGTTTGTTATTATATATATATCATCCCACACCTATAACATCCCTTTAATACAACAAACTAAAATTCATTACTCACTCTAATTCAAGGATGCAGTCTTTCTCTACTTGTCTCCTTTTCTAGCATTAAGTTCCCCAAACTATTTTGTGATTTGCATCATATAAATCCCTTTGATAGCCATGGGAGTTTCACTAAAACACCCAAAATGGGAGTTGAAATTATAAAAAAACCCAAGCACTATTTAAACATATAAACACACCCAAAACCCATCATTACACACACTCAAAACCCATTTATAAACACACCCAAAAAGTTGACTTTGGGGTTGATTTTGGGTGTGTTTATATGTTTAAATAGTGCTTGGGTTTTTTTATAAATACATGTTTAGGATTGAGGTTTATTTATAAATTTGTATTTTATTTTTCAATATGTAAAAGCATGTTTTTTTCCCCTTAGGAGAAAAAGAAAAAGCAAAAAAACAGAGGCATGTTTAAGTGCAATATATGTGGAGGAGCTTTTTCCCGCATTTCTTTTGGCCCACATAAGTTGAGGTCGGCGTAATGCAACAGAAATTCGAAGGCCAACTGAATTATAGCCTCAAAGAAAGGCCATGGAAAAGGAACCTTCTAAACTCACAAATTTCATAAAAATATGGCCCTGAATGTAACTGCTGCTTCTCTCTACCCGAACCCTTCTCCATTTCCTTCTCCTTCTTCAATTCCTCCTCCTCCTCCATTTCTAAACCCAAAACGCAAACCCCACATCAGGTCCAATACTACTTCTAGAACTTCTGCTCAGTCAGACAGAGTTGAGAGTTGGGTTAAAGACGAAGAACCTCCTGCTTCTCTCTCCGGTCAGTATAGTATGAATGTTCTTTTACCCTTTTGTTATAATCAGTAGACCTGATTGAGTGTCCAATTTAATCAGTTTAGTTAGCTTAAAGGGATAAGATTAACTACCTCTGAGGCCCTTCTAAACAATCTAATCTAAGCTTTTTCACTGTCTGCTATATAACGATGCGATTCGACATTAGCAAGCAATTAGAGGAAAAGCAAGGACTTTAGAGTGACACTAAGACTCTTTGCAGTGCTTTTTATGTCACGGTCTTAACCATCTTTCGTAGTTCTGGTTTCCATGACCTTTTGTTCTGTTCCCTTTTGAAAAGCAGTAGATTTTATTTTGGATTTGGTTTGATGCAAGAAGCTCAGCTTAAATATAAGAGTATATTGGCTTCACTTTAAACACTTGTCATATGCATTTTTCTTTACAGGATCTTCGTCATCTGCTCGCACACAGCTGAATCTTCTGGAGCAACTTACCTCTACAAGCTCATCAGTTGATGGTGGTATGTGATTTCTGTCCACATTTTGAAACAGACATATCGTATGTTGCTCACAGAAAATGAAGAAAGAGAATGCTAAGAATTACATGTTTGATTGCTAGGTTATGAGAGTGATGGTAGCTCCCGGAAACTTACAATCCGTGACCAGCTAGCGCAGTTGGTTGGGGACAGAGACGGTGATTTCAGCATTCCACTTGGCAAAAAATTTAAAAAGGTGTTTGCCAAAGAATTAACCGTCTCGCAGAAGAGAAACATCAAAAGACAGGCTTACTTAAACGAAGTATCTAAGAGGAATGATTCAGTTTTCTTTGCCACCATTGGAGCATTTGTACTTGTTCCACCTCTTGTAATATTAGGAATTGCTATATTAACAGGTTATGTACAGCTTTTCCCTTGACATTTATAATACTAAAATAGAACACAGAAATTAAGTTATATGAATTTGGAGATGCAGTGCTTCAAATACTTCATTTTTTTCTTTTTGTTTAATTTTCATAAATTTTGTGAAGATTAAGTATTTTCTGCATCAGTCTGCCAATCTCATGCTTTTTACTTGATATTAAGGTGTCTTGACCCCTTGATATAATTGGAAATATCCGTAATGCATCCTTTTTTTTATACAAGCTATATTGGGGGAGGGGAAATCGAACCTAGGATCTCAGGTGCAAGGGTAAATATTCTTAGCCACTTGAGCTACAAACCTCTTGTAGTAAGGCATCCTTTTTAAGAGCTCAGAATGTCATCTGCTATAGTCATTGCATCTACAGATTGTACTTCAGCAACTGCCCCTGAAAACGAAACCCATTTTGACATTCAAACAGGCTTGAGGCAGACTTTATACTTGGGTTGGGTGTGAAAGCTATTTAGAGATTTCTTAATTAAGGCTTAAGTTTCTTAATGAATAGGTAAACAATTGTCCTGCAGTTTAAGAAATGACACCAACTTCTTGAAATTGCATTCTTCACTCACTTTGTAAACATATACAATCTGCTTAATTGTTACTCATACAATCTGCTTAATTGTAAACACTTACAAACTTCAAACGACAATTTGTGTTTCAAAATAACTTAGAAATATATTACCAAAAACCATCACTATTTTATTAGAAGAAATCCACATCCCAACATTCAATGCTTCACCAGCTATAAACACCAACTGTTCCTAGTGAAAAAGTTTAAGAAGAAAAAGCTTAAAACCAAAGCTTTTGGTGATTTTCCATATAGTAAAGGAGAAAAAGAAAAAAAAGAACAAAGAAAAGAGGAATTCCATGTTAGTTAAAACTTAAAACCAGCCATTTGGTGATTTGCCTTCTTAACAAGAATCTGTCACTAATTCCTTTTGCTTTTCTGGTGGCAAAACCACTTGATCTATTGTGGGCCTTACTGGCTCACTACCCAAAATCACTCCTTGCTTTCGTATATACACCCATTTGTCTTGGAATAGGTAGAAGAAGGCAATGAAACAGAACTCAGCAGTGAAAATTATGGTCCAAAGCCTTATGCCTTTTGATGTCTTCTCATGGTAGGCTTGTAAACCTGTATATACGTTGAGGATCCCAAGCAGGGAAACTGCAGTTCCAAGTATCCAATGCACAGAAAACCATATGCTTCTTCCCTTGGATCCCCTGCAGAGCATTAAAAAAAGATGTAGTCTGCTCATAATTGAAATCATTTTCACCTTTTCTTCTCCACCCTAAACCCTCTACCCTACAAAAGTTCAATAAAAAGAAACATATTGAAAGAGAAAACAATACAAGTATTGAACCATTCTATATAATATCTTAACTTAGGCTTCATTTACAGTAAAATATTCTGTACTTTTGCTCTTTTAAACAACCACCAGTTCATACTGAAAAAAAAAACAAAAAACATTGATTTGGTGAAGACTTTTAGTAGTTTACCTCTGTGGCCTCACAAACCCAATCAGGGCTTGCAACCATATTAGACCATACAGGCCTACCCCAACCCTTTGGTGTTTATTGTTGAAGGAGTTGTTGAAGTTTCTGAAGGACATTACTGCTCCTGCTGTTGCAAGAAGTACGGAGAGCAGCTGTTGAACATAATAAACTAATCAGACATGAAACTCATGTGGTAATTAATTGAATCAAAATCCAGTACATATATTTAGTTTGTGTTGTGTGTATGATGTGATTTGAGATTAGGTAAATGCAGCACCTAACACTATAATTATGTTCCACACACACACATGTGCCAAGTCTCAAATAAAATAATCAGAAAGCTATGAATCTCCATGGACCAGAAATCTATGATCATACTCATCTCTTGCCCTCTAAGCATTAATGATAATCTTCTTTAAAAGAAAAGGAAAATTTTGATTGGTTATCAGGAAACTGTGTGCTACTTAAACAATTTGCCAATCAGAAATCATTTTGCTTTAATTTCCCTTCACCATCTTTGGAAGTAAGAGTGGGGCATCTGATCCTTATAAACAAACTTTATAACATAAACAATGTTTTTTTTTTAATAAACACTGTAGTTAGTCTTTTTTCCAGTGATGGAAATTCAAAACCATGAAGAAAAAAAATACATCTCTCTTTGTTAATCTAGATTATGGAAGAGCATGATAATATAACAGAACATAGAAGAACTTGCCTCTGATAAGCCATGAACATAGAAGAGAATTCTGAGCCTTCTTCCACATTCCACTCTGTGTGACATTCTAATGGCAAGTATTCCTAGAGGCATCAAGAACCCCATTGAAGCCCAAAGAAGAAACCCATGGAGTGTGATTTCAAACAATAGTTTGTGGCTTATCTGCTGTAAAATCATGCACCAAAATCTAGTTAGCACTTAGCATCATCAATATAATACAGAAAGTTTTGAACGAAATACCTCATGAATATTGTTGTCCTTGTGACTGCTTACACCTTTTGTGTGTTCTTGAGATGAGCTGACGAGTGGTGAAACAAGAAGAAGAAGAACACTTGCATGAATGCAGAAGAAACCCAATTTCTGAAGAAAATGCATCTTGCTTTCTTTATGAAAATGAAGCACAAACCAACTTAATGAGATGTTGAAAAGCTTTGTATGCTGGTGAAGCCTCAGTTGCAGACAATAAGGTTTAGTGCATCACAGCACTTGATTGCCTTGCCACCCTCTCCTCCCCACACACACTACAGAATTGGCAGCTTATGCACTCTCTCTCTCTCTGCCACAGACAAATTACCCCACTTCAAAAAAAAAAAACCTGATATGTGAAGATGGAAGGGAGCAAGTTGAAGAAAGAAGCTTAAAAGCTGTAAGATAAATTCCTCCCTTCTGTTTCTTTCGGTTTAAAGAAGGCAAAGTGGGATTCTTTAATGTATTAAGGATGGGAATTGCATGGATGTTGATGGTCTCAGTGAGAAAACATGAGTAAGAAAAGAAAGTGGAGGATAATTGGCATGAAGTGATATTTCAACCTTGTGGGGTTCACTTTGACAGGCTTTTTGGTTGATGGAAAAGAAGAATGTGGAATTTCAGAGCAAAAAGAATGTCAGGTTTTCAATGTTCAAAGAAAATTGCATTGTGGGTTTACTACTTAAACATTATCTTCTGCTTCCCACTAACCATTGTGCAGTATTGTATGCTTGAACAGAAAATATTGCACCAACCCATTGTAGAAAAACCCACAATCTTACAAATAAAACATTAAAAAGTTTGAATTTCTGTTGTTTTAGGATTAATATAACCTTGATTTACAATAGAAATCTCAAGGAAGAGAGAGAGTCTTGGAACAAGAGAGAATTTTATTTTGACCATCCTCTTTGTGGGGTTTTTTTTCCTGTAATATCACCACTCCAGACCAATCCAAGCTGTTAAAATTATACATGGCACAATGGGTCATATCTCATCTCAGTATAGCTGGTGGACCAAAGACAGAGTAGCTCATGCAACCTTTTTGTTGTTGTGGGAAATCTAATCTTGATTGCATAAAAAAAGCTGAATGTGGTCCTCTCCTTTTCAAATACTGCACTTGATTGATTCCTTTGAATTCATCATTAACATTTGTAACTTATACTTGTTGTTGCATGTTTGACAAAGAGAGCTTATCTTTTCTTCTTTTTTTTTTTTTTTTTTTTAACCACTAATTTTCGGTGCAAAAAGAGAAAGAACCTTAATCTGTTCTGCTTGTGATCCACACACCTAATTAGAATCACTCTAAACCAGAAAAGAGTTTCTGCTTTATGTTTCCGTGGGCTGGAAACTACAGTATAATATAAATTATATTATTATTTATCTTTTTAGAACTCCTATACAGTTCTGGATGAAGCTGATGATAGCATGACAATAGTAGAAACTTGTCTTATGATATTAGGCTCTCCTAGTGGTCAAATATGCTAGTAATAGCAACTAAAACTATCTGTAATTATAAGAAACTTTGGGCTTTATCAAGCCAAGAGCTTTGTTTATGAATGACTTTTGGATAAAAGAATTTCTAGTTGGATGATTCATCATATGATTATTATGTACACCCCCAATGAGTAAATCAATGAAGAGACTAGAAGAGGTTAAGTTCTATATTATAAAATTAGCTCATGCGATGGCTAGTTGTAAGAAGTGAAGTAGCGACCGTCCTTTAAGAAATTTGTGGATTTAAGATATTGAGACTAAATATGATATTACCCGTTGTCGAATTTAGTCTGATAATAAAGTTAACAATAGCGCTACAGGCACCAACTACAATTCATAGGCTCTGGATTAAGGTTGTCATGCGATAGACTTCTTAATGAGTTGAACTCTGTCAAATTACCATCTATAAATGACAGGTCCCATTGAAAGACCTTGAGTAAAGTCGTCTAGAGTAGAACATCTAACCCGTGACTTTCTTGGTTAGTTATTTTGTTTACGTATGTATAGCATCTTAAGAGTATGTATGTTTCTTCACGGTTCAGTTTACACATCACACTCTAGAATTTATTGCATAACTGGATCTTTTATTGCTAGGATGTCAAAACCCTTAAACAGGCTTATCGGTAAGAAGCACCATGATGAGAAATATGCTGTTCTATTATTACCCACATACTGAAAGAAGTCTTATGTCTTCTGGATTCATCACAATGTCACATGAACCACTCATAAAAGTTCCATATGTTGTTGACATGTCACATTTGATTTTAACAACCTTGTCATCTTACAATCATGTCATGACCTTGAAAGAGAGAATGCTAATTAATGTTTTAAGCAATAATTAATAGCTTATTTAGTTAAAAAGTAGCATCAAAGATGAGACCCCCTTGGAATCTATATGAGGAATGTGCCAAAGATCATTAATGAAATGGATATACCAATCCATTCTCAGCTAAGCATTGTGTTTGAAGCATAATCGAGTAGTCTCTTAAGAAGCTACCCAAAAAATAATAATAATAATAAAATAGTCGCTTAGGAAGATTCCTTGATTGGAGCTCTTAACAACCTCCAACTTAGTAAATTTTGAACGTGATCGTAGCACTGTTGTATGGCATTACTAATTTATATGATATAATATGGACCGATGACATATTATTTTAATATTAAATTGATAAAAGATATGTTATAATATAAGTAGATTTCTAACATCACGTGATAGTGTTATGATCATACCGAAATACCACCAATTTTCAGTTTTTATTTTTATTTTTTTGGTGAATAAAAGTTTAGGAGGAAATTGACTACTGTCATCATCAGGGCCAGGGTAGACCCACAACCTCGAGCCGGAAGACGGAACTCGAACACTCAATGCAAAGACCTTACCAACTGAACCAACCCTTGTAATCACCAATTTTCGGTTTTTGAATCATGAGTTCGTGTTTTTTGGGCTGTGGAGATACGGCCCATTAGAGTAACTAACTTGTTACCTCCAAATTCATTGGGCTTTTCAGTGTTTTTGTCGGTCGAATTTTTTTAATTTATCATATTTCGCTCAATTTCCAGTCCCGCTTGTCAATTTCACAGATTGAGTTCGGGAACTCATCTCAGACGAGAATCTAGTGATTATATGCTCATAAGTGAGCAAAGATTGTAACTTTTGATTAATCAGAAATGGCCAACGTCTCGGTTGCCGCGGAGTGGCAGCTCCTCTACAACCGGTACTACCGGAAGCCCGAAATCTACCGAATGAGCTGGAAGCACGTGGAGCTCAACCGCAACAAGGTCGCCTGCGCTCCCTTCGGCGGCCCCATCGCCGTCATCCGAGACGATTCAAAGATCGTCCAACTCGGCGGTGAATCGGCGCAACGCAAGCTCCGAATCTTCAGTTCCTCGGGCCATCTCCTCGGCGAGACCATCTGGAAACACCCGGGCGGCCGATTAATCGGCATGGCCTGGACCGACGACCAAACCTTAGTCTGCCTCGTCCAGGACGGCACCGTTTTCCGCTACACCATCCACGCCGAGCTCCTCGAGCCGAGCATCTCCATGGGCCAAGAGTGCTTCGAGCGAAACGTCGTGGACTGCGTCTTCTGGGGAAACGGCCTCGTTTGCATCACCGAAACGAATCAGCTGTTTTGCATTTCCGATTTCAAGAACCCGAACCCGGTTAAATTGGCCGACCCGGAGATCGAGGACCCTCCGCTTTGTATGGCGGTGATCGAGCCTCAGTACACGATGTCCGGGAATGTGGAGGTTCTGCTTGGGATTGGAGACGCTTGCGTCTTGGCTGTGGAAGAAGATGGCGTTCAGCAGCTAGGGCTTGAGGTGTTGCGTGGACCAATTCAAAAGATGGCGGTTTCGAGAGATGGACAGTGGCTTGCTTCGTTCACGCACGATGGTCGATTGTTGGTCATGACTTCGAATTTGAACGAAATCCTAATTGAGCAGGAATGTGAGGTCAGATTATTCAGTTTTCAATTAGCTTCTATGTGTGATTTTAATTGGTTGTATGTCTTATTCAATTTGAATTTCACGGCATGAATTTGATGTGTGTCATTAAGAATGAACAACTCGCATTTTGAAGCACCCTTATAGTTTATGTATGTTTCTCAATAAAGATTGCTTATTTATTTTTATGTCCGTTATGGCACTACATCATATTGTAATGTGCATATTTGTATTGTGTGTGTCACAGTCAGCTCTTCCTCCGGAACAGTTAGCGTGGTGTGGAATGGACACAGTGTTGCTCTATTGGGATGATATTCTTTTGATGATGGGTCCTAGAGGAGATCCCGTTCGCTACTTTTATGATGAACCGATAATTCTTATTCCTGAGTGCGACGGAGTAAGGATACTATCTAACTCAAGCATGGAGTTTCTACAACGGGTGCCTGATTCCACTGAATCCATCTTCAAGATTGGAAGTACGTCACCTGCGGCATTGTTGTATGATGCTTTGGATCATTTTGACAGACAAAGTGCCAAGGTAGGTTACTCTTTTTTTGTTTCTTAATCAAACAGAAATAGATAACCTCCACTAGATTATCGAAACGAAGTGCAAACTTGAATTACCTATGGGCATCTGTAGTAATCCCTGCGACATAACAAAAGAAAGTCAAGAAGAAATTATTGAAACACCCCAGCTTTTTATACCTGCAAAACTCATGAGTTAAACGACAAAGTTAATTTCATGTTTCACCAGGCAGATGAGAATTTGCGACTAATACGCCCATCCTTGCCGGAGGCTGTTGAAGCATGTATTGATGCTGCTGGCCATGAATTTGATGTTCTACGTCAACGGACGCTCCTAAGAGCTGCAAGCTATGGCCAAGCCTTTTGCAGGTTTGTCTGGCTTAATATTGCTGTAGAATTTGAACTCACCAGTGTTAAGTTGTTAGCATTTTTCGTTATCAATTCTTTAACCTCTTTAACCTTCCTTTATCTGCCCCCGCCAGGAGTGGTTTGGGGAAAGTAGGGTTTCCAAGTTTGAGTCAGGCGACGGTGCTGATATTTTAGTTAGCATTCCATGCCTGAATAATGTTGAGCTCTTGCTGATAATTGCTTTGTTGTGGATATTGTGCTTCCTTGTTATCTGGTTGTATTAAAACCTGAAACCTAGTTACAATAACTGAAAGGGACTTTTGCTACCGTTTTGTATCCTGGTGCATATGAAAATGCATACAATTGGGGAGATCGAACTTTTATGTGAATATGAGTGGAGAAACATATATAAGTTATTCCTACATTTTCCCTTTTGTATTCCAGAGTATTACAAGTAGTTTGGATTTATGGCTTTGTTGAGTTTGTGTTTGTTAAATATGAAGCCCATTTGGCACAAGAAGATTTCTATAATCTTCTTTTCCCCATACTTCAATCTCATTTGATGTCCCCAGAGGATAAGAGTTGTTAACCATTTCGAACATTTCATCGACTGGACTTTGATATATATTTTTGTTGCAGTATCTTTAATTCCTATTAATTGTCCAAATTCTTGTTCATTGCATACTAACTACATAGTTCTTAGTTTCCATGGTCTTGAAAGAACATTCTTTCTGATTTCTGCTCTCGGTAATGATATCCAGTTGGCTTTGGCAGCAATTTTCAACGGGATCATATTCAAGAGATGTGTAAAACTTTGCGAGTTTTGAATGCTGTGCGGCATCCTGACGTTGGAATGCCTCTTAGTATTCAACAATACAAGGTTTTTGAAGCTGACTTTTCTCATTTTCCAACTTGCTAAATATGCATGCTATTTTCGTTACATAATATTGAATAAGGTTATTGCTTTCAGTTGCTTACGCCATCTGTTCTGATTGGTCGTTTGATCAATTCCTACAAGCACTTTCTTGCACTACGGGTATCAGAGTACCTTGGAATGAATCAAGTAAGTCTATTTATTGCTAGTGTTTACATCATTGGTGATTGTTTTGCTCCTTTTTCACTGGGTTCTTGCTACTGTGCCTTTGATCCACAAATCAGACTACCTTAACTGAATTTGATAGGAGGATGCCGTTAAGGCGGGAAGCGGGAAAAATTATTTTTTTTTTAAAGTGATACTATTTGTACTATGCATGCTAGTTCTTAGACTAAATACTAGCTTACTTAAGAAGATCTATATACTTTCTGCTTTCCATTTTGAATGTAGAATTAATCCACTTATATGATATCTGAACTTATCTCTTCTCTTATTGGCTTTGTGTAGGAGATGGTGATTATGCACTGGGCATGTTCGAAGATTTCAGCTTCCTTAGCAATTTCTGATGCCACTCTTCTTGAGATCTTACTTGATAAGGTTGATTGGTTATCTTCATTTGTTACTGTGTTGTGTTTTCTCATTCTATTTCGTGCAACCAACCCATCTTTTAGGATTTTTCTTTTTTTATATATTTTCAGTTGAAACTATGCAAAGGAATATCCTATGCAGCAGTTGCTGCACATGCAGATAAGAATGGCCGCCGGAAGTTAGCTGCTATGCTTGTTGAACATGAACCACGCTCCTCCAAACAGGTTCTTTTTTATAAAATTGTAAAATAAAGAAGAATACAAAGATATTATTAGCTTTTTTCCTTATCTTTTAGCCACACAAAAAAAAAAAATAAATAGATAAAAATGACGTCACATTATGAAAAAGCAAAATAAGTCCATTATATTTCATACTGATTCTTTTACTTCAGGTTCCTCTCTTGTTGAGCATAGGAGAAGAAGATACAGCTTTAATGAAGGCAATTGAAAGTGGTGATACAGACCTTGTTTATCTTGTTCTCTTTCATATCTGGCAAAAGGTAATACATCTAGAAAACTCAACATGTATTCCAGTGTGTCTGTTACAAGTTTCCTTATAGCTATAATATTCATCTTTAACAATCAAAAATCTCCATTTGATGCAGAGACAACCATTGGAGTTCTTTGGAATGATACAAGCTAGAGCACTGGCACGTGATTTGTTTATAATTTATGCACGGTAGGCATAGACACACTAATCTGAAATATTTTCATCTTTTCATTTCATGAGGTGGGCATCCTGAGGAAAGTAAGCCACAGGAAAGTGATCTATATATTGCATGCATAACAAGCAGTTTGGTGTCTGTTTCAGGTGCTATAAGCATGAATTCTTGAAGGACTTTTTCCTATCAACTGGACAACTTCAAGTAGGTTTCAGTTGGCTTTTGGTTGTACATGTATACATATGATATAGACAATAGACATGCATTTTTCTAGAGGAAGACAAAAGACATACATAATGCACATTAGATACATACTTACTTTGAAACTTACATAGTGTGCTTTATAAAGAAAGAAACCATAAGTTGGTCACATACATTCCATTATCTAGACGTAGAAAATTTTAGTCTTCATAAGTAAAGCTTTAAGTATCAGATTTGCGCCAGTCATCCCATGATAAAATTTTAAAGTATGGAGAGGAGTGTAAGGTCAAGTCAAGTCTTTTGGTCCTTGGAGCAACCATTCCCTTGTGCTTCCTCTCTTATGTCATGACTTTTGTTTCACACTAGTGTTGAGCTAATAGAAATGCCTGTTCTTTTAAATCTTCCAGAAATTTGGAGGGACAAGTAATTTGGTATTCAAATTCTTTTACTATCAAGGTGTAATCCCATGTTCGAGTTGCTACCCTTTGAACAAAATGTGTTGTAACCAATTGTCCAATGTCTGATGTAACACTTCATGAATATTAACATCTCTTATGGAGCATTCACTATAAATATAAAATTTGTATTTTGTAGGAGGTGGCTTTCCTTTTGTGGAAAGAATCTTGGGAGCTTGGAAAAAATCCAATGGCAAGCAGAGGATCTCCCCTTCATGGTCCACGCATAAAAATAATTGAGAAGGCCCAAAATCTTTTCTTAGAAACGAAGGAATATACCTTTGAGGCGAAGGCTGCTGAAGAGCATGCGAAGTTGTTGAGGTTGGATTTGAGTTTATCTGCGGTATTAGTGAACTATTGAATTTCTAGTGCATGCCATTCATTGCATTAACTAGGCTGCAAGGGATAGCATGTTATTGTAGTTTACACAAGTATATTGTAATAATTAACTCCAAGTTACAACTACCTATTAATGGTAGATTAGTGTTTGACGCTATTGTATATGCAAGACTAGATGTTTTCTTTTTTCTTTAGTCATTGATTTGTGTGTATAAGATGTAAAATCTCATAACTTGATTTTTGTTTTATTTTGTTTTTTAAAATGTACTGTTTTTCTGATTACATTGTGTTTCGACAGAATGCAGCATGACTTAGAAGTGTCAACAAAGCAGGCCATTTTTGTTGATTCCAGTATCAGTGATACAATTCGAACATGTATTGTTCTGGGAAATCATCGAGCTGCAATGAAAGTGAAAACAGAATTCAAGGTTTGTGAGACTGAAGCTTGTGCCGCCTTCCAAGTCTTTTTCCTCGTCCCTCATTCCTTTTCTGATTTTATCGAAGTAAAAGCTTTGAGTTATTTTTCATGTTTGATGCAAAATAAAACAGTTGGCATGTTCTTTGATTGTTTACAAGCTCTTATTTTTTTCGCATTGACTGCAGTATAGACCTTGACTGCTTCATTGTGAAATCGTCTCAGGTTTCTGAGAAGAGATGGTATTGGCTAAAAGTTTTTGCTTTGGCTACAATCAGAGATTGGGATGTCTTGGAGAAGTTCTCAAAGGAAAAGAGACCACCAATTGGTAAGGCGTTCATTTAATTAAAGCAATCACATTTTTGTTGCTGAGAGAAGGGAGGAGGGATAATAAGCAACATTCAAAATCTACTTTTGCCTTATTTTCCTCCCTTTTTGGGGACATTCCATAGAAGGCTGCCAGCCATGCTAAGTTACCCTTTTATCTTTCGTATGATAGGTTACAGACCATTTGTGGAGGCATGTGTCGAAGCAGATGAAAAAGGAGAAGCGTTGAAATATATCCCAAAACTCACAGATCCTCGAGAAAGAGCAGAGGTAATGTAAAACCTTAGCCCTGCAATTTAGCGTTCGCTTTCATACTGTGCTACATCTCTTTGATTAAGCCCATCTTTAATATTTGGACAGTCCTACGCTCGGATTGGCATGGCCAAGGAAGCTGCTGATGCTGCCTCCCAGGCAAAGGATGGTGAATTGCTTGGTCGACTAAAATTGACTTTTTCACAAAATGCTGCGGCTTCATCAATTTTTGATACTCTTAGGGACCGGTTATCTTTTCAAGGCGTTTCATAGTTTTCCTGCCTCCATCCTATCCTTTTTTCCTTTAAATCTTTTTTTTCAACTGTGCGTATCATGTTCATTTTTCTTTACATTGTACATGGCAGGATGAATGTAAAGGCAGATGAGTTTTTTTTTTTCATATTTGATGTATTGTGAGCATTGTTGAAGTTCATGTATGCATGAGCATAGTTTAGTTTGCTGCTGTGTAAATCATTCTGCAAAACGAAGGTATCTTGGTGGTTGCTGCGTAAATTATTCTGAAAAATAAGAATAATGCTTGTGATTTTGTACTTGTTTGGGCAAAAGCACCATGCCACTGCTCATCTGAAATTTTTTTTTTTTTGTGGGTGTGTATGTGGGTCTTTTTGGTCGTTTCTGCCGATATTTCCCCCACTATTTGTGGTCTCTCAGGACACACATAATTTGTGACCAAATTGAATGAAATTCAAACAGTTAGCTAACCATTGTGAGTACTTTCAATTAGCAAATAGTTAAGCTTTTGTACGTTTAGGCTCCACTTAGATGGAAGGAAGTGAAATAAAGGATTTAGATGGAACCATTAAGCTAAATTTGGTACAAAACTAGAAAACAATAACCCACTAGTTTGTTACACCAGTATGTTTTCACAATGACACATGAACATGATCTTAAAAAACAAGGCAGTACTCTGCAAATAATTGCATACAATGAGAACCGAAACTCTGATTTAAGTTACAAGCTTATTCATCGAACCGAATAACTAACGAATATCGGCTTGGAGAGATACAGCATAGGAGAACAATACTTTACTTCAAGGAACAAGCCCACAGCTGACCAGAAATGCATCTTGTTTAGTCAGTCACCTTGAAAGATGCATAAGGTGAATTCTCATATTTGCCATCCCACCTGCAATTTTGATTAAACAAAAAGCATGTCCATGATTCTATCGTGAGCCATAACATTGCCCAGATTATAAATTATGAAGCCACACTTACCTGTGTTCTTCCTTTTCAGGAATCTGGAGCTCCAAATCTTCTTCAAACAGCTGAAACACTTGGTCTATCTTCTCATCACCCACATGGTCAAGAGATGGTGGGTTCCACTACAATCAACAACAGGTGTTCCTTAGATTTGCTTATCTTTAGAGATGACTGTAATCTTTAGAGATATGTACTGAAACTAATTTGATCGTAAATCGTAAGACGTAGAATTGGAAACATTTTAATAGAAAGAGGAGATTGGTACCTTAGGGGCGTTATCCTTGTCAATAGTGAGAGCTCTAATACCCTTTATATCAAAATAGAAGATTAGTACACCTCAAAAGCAGGGAGCAAGAGGGAGTTTCCAACATGGGATTGTTTATTCTTATATGTTCTCGTTAGTAATATTGGTATACAACAATTACCTCATATACATCCTCAGATATTATGGCTCTTAGTATATTGATTGTGAGTCTAAATTCCTTCTTCAGACTTTCAGGCAATGTTTGCTTTCTGCCTTCGCGAATCTGGAGAATACAAGGTCAGAGGCAGTTAAGCACGAAAAGGGCAGAAGGAATTATCTACGGGTTGCATTTCCATAGATGTTCAAATCAGAGAGACACAGACCAAAAAAGATGATGGCATATTTACTAACAAGCAATACCATGGCTACTGTCTTTTGAAAAGGTATTCAATAGGACTTAAAACCTAATGTGCAACTGATCAAACTGCGAGAAACCATACCGATCTTAGTGTTATTCTCAATCCTGTAGGGGATGATCTTTTTAAGCCCTTAAGAACTGGACTTATCCAGCCATTCCCTTCTTTGGTTGCCTCTACTTCCTGAAAATCAAACACACATTTGTAGAATTTATGCCTGAGCAAATACCTGAATCTCCATTTTTACGAAGAAATTGTTCATTATTCTGTTACATCAGAAATGAGCAAAAGGTAACTTACAAATGATTTTATAATCTCAGCCACTGTATCTTTGGAGAAGCACTCATCAATTATTGACTGCCTGAAAGGTAAGGAAAGATTATTGAGATCGAGATATGGAGCTTTGCATGTTAATGTTAAGGATTGAAGTGGAATTAACAATTAAACACCAGCAACTAAGATTTATTACTTGTTTAAAACACTTTCTTCATCAGGCTGGACTTCCACTGCAAATTCTTCAATCACAGCTTTGACTGCATTCTCATCTCCAGAGTTTAAGCTTATCAAATGCTTCTCTAGATCAGATAATTTCTGATGAACAAAAACAGTTCAATAGCAAATTTTAGTTTGACATAGTAACTATGAAGAAGAATTATATCAAAGAATCCAATAATGATGGATGTGTATAATGCAGTCTCTTAGCTTTTCAGATCACTTAGAGGGGCAAATCTTGTGAGCTAATACTTCCGAGACTTGGTTTCAGAGGAAGAAAATTATAGTGAAGGAATGAGAAAATCACCTCAAGAGGGACAAAATGGGTTGCCAATCCAGCTGCAACCAATTCCTTACCATTCAGTCTTGTTCCTGTTAAGGCAAAGAACTCCCCTGCGTTCCCCACACGATAACAATCAATTTCAGTAAAATCCAGGAAAAACTATTTTCCTCTATATTTGCATGCTTACCGAGATGCCCAGGAAGATGGGATAGTATATATGAGAAACCACAATCAGTATGAAAGCCAATACTAGCTTCCGGAGTGGCAAATACCTATCATGAAATATGCCACAGAAAATTTTGATGTCACTACACAGAAATAGATATCAAGCCAGTAAACACTAAAGATAGACATGTTTCTATAAACATCTCACTAGGATCATATTCATACTCACAGTTTTTTCTGTGACTACCGAGAACTTCATTGGGACCATTAAAGATGCGCCTCCACCCATTGAAATTCCATGGACCAGAGCCACCTATTGATAACATGAATTCTTCAGTGATACCCTTAAATAGTGGCATAAACTTGGAATCATACAGTCTACAGGGAACCCATTTTCGAATGGAAACGCAGGCGATAGGATTACTTTATTTCAAGCATTACCTGGGTTTTCTTATAAGTATGAATGTGATAGCCGAGCCAATACATTCTGTAAGCCACTTCAAGGCAGGAATCCTCTGCCAAAGAAGGTTCATGAGCAACTTCACTTTCTGTATATATTAGGAACTTAAATATTTTCACAAGAGAAAGCATTTACTTGAGTTCCTGCCATCATAGAACATCTTCAAGTCCCCACCGGCTGAAAAAGCTCGACCCGATCCCTATACAAGAACACCAAAGCATATCAAGTGGCTAATATCTAAATGGCTCTATATGGAATTGAAAACATCATCAAAGTTGTGCATAGATCTATTAAACCACGACCACCAATGCTAGTTCAAGATTTCAGGAAAAATTGGAAGTAACCTTGATAATTACAAGCTCAGCTTTATCATCTTTTTCCCACTTTTCCAAGTATTCTGCTAGCAAAGAAACCTGATTGCAGTGAAAAAAAAATGAATTACGAACCCCCAAAAAAAAAAAAACCAAGAACTTAAACAAAACTTGTTGACTTTGTGAGCATACCACTTTTGATGAGATGACATTCAAATGACGAGGCCTGTTCAAGGTGATCAACCTCACATGGTCTATTTCTTCTCCAAGAACAACCTAAAAGATTACATAAACACCCATATGGACTATTTGCAAGAAGAAAACTAAAAATAGAACCATCAAAAGAAAGGTTGGTGCAATTATAAATGCACAAGGAGATTACCTCATCTGAATTTACAACTTCTTGTGCCATTTAAATGATCAATTAACTAGTGGATTAGAAGCCAACACGCTGCACAAACAAATTAACAACAAGGGGCAATGAGGAAAACATGAATTTTTTTAGCAGTGAACTAATCCCAGATAATTAGTTCCAGAATTAGGGGCCAACCGTCAAGAAATTTGCTCATTTCATTCCAATCTTTCAAAATAGAATTACAAGCATTGCAGTTCAAGTTTTTTGAGCTGACTCGACAGCAAATCGATCAAATAAGCAATGAGAACTTACATGAACCGCGGAGCTTGTACAAAAAATGCAGCGAGCAAAGTGAGTTGGTGAAGAGGGTGATGATGGTGCAGTATTTAACGTTGGCTATTGACTGTTTGATAGTACTTAAGTAGGCCAGCTACTTCTCTAAGTCTTGCAGTGTATGTCTAACTACCAACCATCTCCAACTACACCCTGGGTTTGATCCATTGAGGTTAGCGACGGGATCCGCTGTCCCCATTTTCCATGTCCCTCCGTGTCCCTTGTATAATTTTTTGACATGTGTCCAACAACTTAACCTAACATAACACTGTTAACTAATAAATTAGAAAAATAAAAACTAAACATTAAAAGAATAAATATAGCCAAACAGCCACCAGTTTGAGCGCCGACCGCCTCACCCGCCACTACCCCTTGTCCTCCTCACTGCAGACGAGCCCTCTTCCCTTAGCCTTCACACCAACAAAAGCTTGCCATACCTGCAATGGAAAGATTTAGAAAACATTGCACTTCCTGTCGAACAAGTTATTTTGGTAAAACCAATCAAGTTGAGGGTAAGGGCTTTACCTCTCCCCTCAGATCCGTTGGCACTCCCCCATGAACTAGAGACTCCAGTTCTAGTTTCCAAGGAAAGAAAGGCTCTGGAGGGACCCCATTAGCCACAGCTTCCTCTGTCCCAATACTTTGCACACTGTTAGGGACACCACCATCCATAGCCTCTACTTCCCCAGCAACTTTCACACTGTCAGAGAACCTATCACTTACAGAATTTTCTGCAGTGAAGGCATCCGGACTGTCGTTCAAAGCATCGCAGTGAGGTTGCCATAGATAGGAGATTGAGAGAGACTAAGGGGAGAGGGCTCGTCTGCAGTGAGGAGGACAAGGGGTTGTGGCGGGTGAGGTGGTCGGCGCTCAAACTGGTGGCTGTTTGGTTACATTTGTTCTTTTTTAATGTTTAGTTTTTATTTTTCTAATTTATTAATTAACAATGTTATGTTAGGGTTAAGTTGTTGGACACATGTCAAAAAATTATACAAGGGACACGAAGGGACATGGAAAATGGGGACAATGCGGATCCCATCCCACCGCACGTTGTGAGAATGGAGAAATTATAGAATTGCAGTATCACCACGTATACTTCCATTTAAAATTTGCCACGTGTATTTTTTAAAAGAAAATTTATACTTTTTTTTCAACTAGACATTAGATTCCAATTTTACCCTTCACAAAAATTAAAAGAGAAAAAAACTGCCTCTGTCCAGTTCGCAGCCCCCTTCGTCGCGTCACCCCTCCCACCTCCGTCCAGTTCAGTCTCCCTCTGCAGCGCCCTCCCTCCCTGTTTGTATTCCTTTCCCCAATCCGTCAATCTCCTCATCTAGGTTGCCTTCATCTCCCTTAAAAACTCCAAATTCAAGTTCTCTTTATCCAACTTTGCTCTCAATCTCACATGGCCTTGACAAGAGATGATCCAATAAACGCCAACTATTATATATATATATATATATATATATAGAGAGAGAGAGAGAGAGAGAGAGAGAGAGAGAGATGAAGGAAAAGAAGGGGAGGGGCAAAGGGGTATAGGATCGCAGATCGTCTGGTTTTTTTAGTTTAGTTCTAAAAGGTAAAACTGATACTTAATGTCTAGCTGGAAAATAATTTAATTAGTAGAGGGTTAAAAAGACACATGTCAATATATGAGGGAAGTATCACCACGTGCACTATTCTATAATTTTTCGTGAGAATGTGAGTTGGAAAACCTTGCAAGGCCTTATAAGAGCACCTCCACCGCAGCACCGGGCAAAAGGCCCCCGGATGGCCCAAAACGCCACTTCCGGCCGGACAAGCTGGTCCCACCAGCAAGCCCAAGGGCAGTTTCCACTGGGCTTTAGCCCGAGTTCAATGACGCTGTGACATCATCGTGTTGTAATGTGCCACGTGTCGCAACCCGACTCTCCGATCCTTTTTTCCAAAGAATCACGGTCCTCGCTTTTTGGCTAAAAATTGCAAAAAAATTGAAAAATTCTGATTTTTTTTAAAAAAAATACCAAAAATTTCTGTATTTTTTCCCTATAAATACATAACCATTTTATTTTTTCCCTCACATTTTTCTACTACTTTCCATTTGTATTTTTAAAAAAAAAAAAACAAATGGCATAAAAAATTGCAAAAAAATTCAAATTTTTAAAAAAAAAAATACCAAAAAATTCTGGATTTTTTCCCTATAAATACCTAACAATTTTATTTACTTTCCCCACCAAATCTTCATACAAACTCATCTCCTTCCAATATTTTTCACTTTTCACACCAAATTTTATATTACAAAATTTCATTTGTGCAAAAATACAAATGTCATCTTTCATTGAAGTCGAAGGGTCGTGGACAAATGTTCAAAGATGTCAAAATTTTATAATAAATATGGACATGTGGCAACCGAAAATTTTATCTGAAAATTTTATTTGAAAATCTTATCCGAAAAATGTTATCTTAAATTTTAAGTGAAAATTTTATAATAAATAGTGACACGCGACATCCGAAAATATAATCTAAAAAGCTTATCAAAATTAATGGTTTAAAGTATTTTTTTTTAAAAGGAAATAAAGTACAATGAATAGTAATTGCCTTAGACTTGCCCTAGACTTTGCCCTCATGGGTGGAACCACAAATACAAAGGTGATACTATTGTGGCAGCCCTTGCCTTAGACTTAACCCTTGTGGATGGAAGTGCTCTAAGGAGTTAAGCTACTTCCCCATTGCCAATTAGTTTTGGAGTGGAACCTCAACTTCCTTTATGGTATCAGAGCAAGTTAGCTCACGTGTGAAAGCTCAACGACCACATGTGCTTCATATCACCTGTTGAGACCCAAAAAATCCATGGTTAGGCCCGAATAAATTATCGGCCCAAAACGACACTTTATTAAGAAAATACGCAAAGTGGAGTACACGAAGACCTGCCACATGTGAGTTGTAGTTCACATGCCATACTAAATAAATAATTTGTCATGCCATAAATTAAGATAAAATATATCAGCTCTACAAGCCCATATTGAAATTAAACATCGCAGCCCTTCCCAAGGACGATAAAAATAAAACATGTCAAGCGACATGCCATGCCAAGTACGAAATCGTTATTTCGCAACCAAACACGCTACGAGCCTAAGTGGGCCCAAGTCACTCAAATGCCAGGGCTTGCTTGAGTGAGTTGTTGTATGGATGGTAATAAATCGATATAAAGCCTATTGATGGGCCAAGAAATGGAAGTCTCGGGTTGCTTGGGAGTCTCGGGACTCAAGCCTATTTCTTATGCCCAAATATATGGTTGAGCACAATAGGGAAAATAACCCAACCAAAATAACTCAACCAAAAAACCCAACATTTAATATAAAATAGCTCACTTACTTAAAGAACCACCTTGGCCCATACAATTACCATAATAAGCTACAAAGGTCCAAACACCTAGCTGAAAGAACAAAAGCCACGAAGGGCAGGTTTGAAGGTTCATTGAACAAAGCTGCTGGGAGATTCCAGCACATGGGTAGAGTAAGTTCCAAGCAAAAACATTCAAGGAACCAAAGGATATTATCACTCAAGCTGCTAGAAGCACCATTTGAACCAGGATGTATATCCATTGTTTTCCTTCATCAGATCTAGCCATGAAAGGAGGAAAGAAAGAAAAAGAAAAATAGATGAGAATGGAAGTTTCCCAAAAACATGGGGAAAAGGGCCTTGAGCTCCCCAAAATTCCTGATTTTATGCAAGTAGGCAGAGAAAATTTCACCAAAATAGGAAAAGCCAATGGAGGAGATGAGAAAGGAAGGGAAAAGCTTGGCCAAAATTGGGTAGAAACCATTAGGGTTTCTTAGGAAGAGATGGTTTCCAGCGGCTATAAAATGAGGCCTTTTCTACCCAACAAAACCAACCCACATTTCAGAGAGCAAGCTTCATCTCTCACCTGCAAAACTCAGCAATCTCGTGCACTATTTACCCTTCTTCTCCATTTTCCTCTTCTGGCTGACCACTCTCATAGCTTGACAAAAATCTCTGTCAAGCTAAGAACATTGTTCTTTCTTCCTCTTTTCCCAGCCAAATCCTCTTGCAAAACCTTTCCTCTCTGACCTCAACACTCCCTCTTTTCCTAAGAAATCATAATTTTCTCTTCAGTGCTAAACTCATGTTGATTTTGCTTCCATGCCACAAGCTTCTCATGCAAAGCTAGATAATTTATCTGTAAGCATTACAAAATCATTTGTAAGTTGCTGTTGTTTTAGTTGGTGAAGGTAACCAAGATGCTTCCTAAGGCTCTATCGCCCTTTCGAAGCATTTTTGGGGCTTGATTTTCGAACTCAGACACAAGGGGACAAAACCATCAATCGCCCTTTACTGGCACCCATTTACACTACGGAGGAAAAAGCCCTACATCACCCAATATGTGTTGTCCATGTGCTAGGCTCGAAAATTCGTCACATGTGCAGGGGCGTGTGAGAATGTGAAGGTAAAGAGTTCCACATTATAATATTATATCATTGAAATATTATCAAAGATATTTTTAAAAATATACCAATTTATCTGAAGAAAAATAATAATAATTTCGTGCCAAACTTGTATATTTAGATTTTCTTCAAAAATATAGGCAAAGAAAGATTCAAGTATCCATGCTACACATGACAAATTTTGAATGAAAGTATACTACCAGCTGATATGGTGATACCGTACTATTCTATAATTTCTCTATTAATTGGTATTATACATTAATGGCATAATACATTAATTGCTGTTTTTTTTAATTGGCATGTGAGTCCCATAATTAGCCTATTGTGATTCAATAGAAGGTTCATCACAATTGCACCCTCTACTGCAATAGTTGCCACTTCTCTCACCAGATACAAAATATAGATTTTTATAACCTGTAGAAAGTCACTTCATTAATTTAATTCCTCCACCGTTGCCTGAAAGCCCTGCAGTAGTTCTCTGTTAAAACTTGACTCCCACAGATGGAATGGAGGACACAATCTTCATAATCAAAAGGTTTAGGAAAAGCATAAAACAAAGTACCAAGCTCATTATAGACTTATAAGGCCACAATCTTCAAAACTGAAACACTCTGGATAGCAGAAAAAGGATGTTCATACTCGAAAGAAACCAAAATTCAGTAAAACTTTCATCACCATTCCTAGGTTCAACTAGTTTAGCTAATTAAAGTGCAAAGCTTTCAGATGAAAGGAAACCGCGAGGCAACAAAATTACACAAAGATGTTGGGCCTGGTTGCCTTGTATGTCGTCTTGAGCTTCCTAGTTGGGGGCCTAACCTTTTTGAACACCAATGGGAATTTGATCTTGGAGTTATGGAACTGCTTGGTGCTCTCCCTCTTGCAAAGTTTTGCAGGGATAGTGGCTGTCTTAATGATTTGGATGCATGGAGACCTCACCCTGTGACGAGATGCCATCTCAGTGTACATGTCTTCAACAGCACCATTAAGAGTAGTGTCCCGGTATTCCTTGTACATGTTGTGATAACCGGTTCGGCTCTGATATCGCAGCCAAATTCCGTAGTTCTTGATCGTTGTTGGACTTTTCTCAAATATCTGCAATAAGAAAATATCATATTCTTCTTCTCAACCCAAAAACTGTGAATTCTATAGTCAGAAAAAAAACACTAGCAAACAACTCTTGCCAGTAAGACTGGAAAGAGAAAAAGAAAAAAGTTTTTGTCAGTGACTATGTGTTCACCTGATACTGTATAAACTACAATGGAAAATTCACATAATCTAATCTATACATAAAAATCTAAAATCATACATGAAAGAGAACCTTAAATCTAAAATGTAAAATCTACCCCAGAAGCTGCTTCCACCTATAAGTGCCAATCTTTCAGGAACAGAAAACCTCAAACATTTATCATAAGAATATAAGTAAACATTATTACAAAGTGGGTAAACATTCAATTTAGCTCTTGGTTAAGCATGAACAATCAAACTAGACCTTGTTTTAATTTGAATCAGGGACAGCTTAAGAAGCCAATCCACAATTGGTAAAAGAACACATTAGCAGCTCATGTTGGTTCATAGTGGAAGAGAGACGTTAACAGACGAGTAAGATGCCTACCTCATTAATGGCCAAAACTTGTCCATTGCTTTTCTTCACTTTCTTCAACTTCCTCAAAAAGTACCTAATTTAAAATAATAATAAAAAGAAGTTCAAATGAATGGAGGAAAACATCTGAACGAGACCCCGAAAACAGAACAAATGAATGGACAAAAACATCTGAACGAAGAACCCGAAAACATAACAACAGAAATTTAAGAATTCTTAACCAATGAAAACCATTAAAGGTCCATAAAAATCAAACAAAAGTTAATTTCTTTCTTTCGTGGAACCTAAACTCTATACTTGTTTAACTTTTATTGGCACCATCCGAAAATCAAAGAAGATTCTAAGCATATGAATTTGTTACATTGGTACGCACAGTCAAGTGTGGGCTTATTTTATCTGAGGTCCTAACTCCTAAATGACCAAGAATCTAAGATTAAAAATTCATTCTTTTCGTATCCCCTATATTTTTCAGGAACCAAATAAAAGAAATATAGCAAATAGTACATGGAAAAGTGCTCACCAGAACTTGGATTTGGCACGGACCTCATTGGTGGCCCAGAGCTTCATACGGTAGATCTTGGGATGCTCATCTTTTTCAGATGGGAGGGCTCTTCCCACCACCTGGTACTGATGAAACTGTTTACACAAAGTAAAACCCATCATTCTATGTTCCCTAAATCCATGTTCGCAGAAAACATGAAGCTAAACACTGATTGAAAACAAAATAAAATCACAAAACATGCATAGAGAAACGAAATGAAAGCATACAAAAGTTTCCCATGGAAACAAAAACCAACAACCGATAATGGGTTGTGGTAGCTAGATCAAGAGTATCACGGAGACTCACCCTGAAGGTAACCATTTGGGATGTGGGAGAGAGGCCGCTGCTGACTGCTGGCTGCTCTGTCTCCAAAAACAGGTTCTCTTCCAATGCTCTAACAAGTGAAGGTTAAAAACCCTACTTCTTCTACTTTCTGTATGGGCCCTCAAAAGTCCAACTAAAGCCCAAAATTTTATGGGCCAAAATAATACAACTCAAAAACAAATTTGGATTTTTTAATTTTTATATTTTATATATATATATTTTTTAAGTTTTAAAGAAGTCCAAAATAAAAACGAAATAAGGGCGATAGATACGAATTCTGGAAGCTGCTGATAATTATATCATGGATTTGATTTCTTTTTCAATTTTCAGAAGGTGGTCTGGGCTAGAATTTGTTCAACTTATATGCCATTCAAGCAGCCCAATAAAACTCAAACAGCAACAGAGCATAGTGTTTGGCCCATGAATAACTTTTTAAGGCTTTAAGCTGGTGGGCACAGTCCAATTTGATTCGGTTTAGAGCTAAACTGCACAATCCAATGTTACAGAGAGGCTACAGTGAGAGGTTATAATGAGGGCATTGTAACCCCACAACATAGCCCATTATATAAACATCTTAATTTGAATTTGTTTGGTTTAAGCTTCAAATGTGTAACGCCGTTGCCAACGGAGTCTAATCTAGTGAAAGAGGTATTGACTTGCAGACTTCGAACCTCATGGCATATTGATAACGTGTGTGAGAGAAATCTCCTCCTTATAATTTAGACTATCGTTTAAAATAAAAATAATAAAAAACCATTTCATTTTGTGACCAGTTTCCCTTCATAAGTTATCTTCCTAGTTCCCTTTCTTGACTTCTCATCGGATGGGAAAAAACGTTCCTACAAGAAACCCAACTTGACCACGTGGGTCGTGACCATAAGCACACAAGCAGGTCTAACTTGTGATTTTGTGCACACAAAAACCTTGACTGCAGGTCAACACATTGAAATAGTTAGAAGAAATTAGAATGGTGACGAAAAAAAATTGTATTTCCATTCCGGTAGTCTTCCACTGAACCACGGTTCTCTCGGACGCAGATAGGTATTTGTCTGCTTGGCAAATTGCAATTAATAGTGAGAAAATTCAAGTCCTACCTATTATGAGAGAGAGACATGCGAACCTCCTATCATGTAATCAACTTTAACCAGATTCATTAGAAAGACTTGATAGTTCATTTGGTTCATGGGAAATGAGACTTGGGGATGGAAATTTAATTGTTTTCCCATGTTTGGTAAGTACAAGCATGAGAAATCGTTGTCTGGCTCATGGAAAAGTAGAGAAGAAAGTGAAGCCATCCTCCCAACTTGGGTTTTGTTTTCCCTCATCATAGGAAAGTTTGGAAAAATGAGTCAATATTAAATAAATATTTTTCATGACCATTTTGTCTCCATTAACAATTTAGACAATTAAGTAAATTTAGGTTTTAGCCCAAAAAAAATTTTCACTTTTGGAAAAAGCCAAAGCTTTTTAGAAAAAGACATTAAATCAAATATATGCAAATGTAAAGGATTCTTTTACAATATATCATTAAATGCATTCTTTTTTTATTTGATTTAATATGGGTATAATTGAAAATTTGTACAAACTTTGTTTTCCATTTCTACTCAAAATAATCATGGGAAAGGAAATAAAGTGATATCTCCTGGTTACTTTCCTAGCATTACCAAATGTAGAAAAGGAATTTTCAATTTCCCATCCCTTGGGAAATGACATGAAAATGATTTCCTCTCAAATTCGTTCACCAAACGGGGCCTAAGAGACATCTAAATCAGCTCATTTACTGGAGTTTATTGCTAGACATTGAAGTTTGTTCATCCATATTTATCACCCCTTGAAGCAAAACATTTTTCCTAATATAAAGACTTGTCGAACTTTATGATCGGTTAAGTTCGAGATACTATCGGTGCAACTTACGGGAAGACACTTAGAGCTACTTCTTGGAAGCACCGAAAAAATGCCACGACTCGCAAGTTGTGCATTAAATGGGGTGGATGAATGAATGAGAATAATTGAATTGGGAACAGATGAGTCTTGGTTTCAGATATTCTGCAATAAGCCACCTTGCAAGGCAGGATGTTGGAAATTTCTTTCTACAAAGTTGGCTCTTATGGTGAGAGCCATCTATGGCGCCTCTAGATGTGGAATCTGGTCATTTCTTCCATCATGTAGAAGAAATTTCAAAGCATCAAGACTATGGTTGTCTCGAGATTTTATGCTGTTCATTTCTGTCAGAAATATAATTCATGACCACAACAAAACATATCCACTTTAAATGCTTTGTCCCAAACTCCAAATTAACCATATACATATATACATTCATTGTGTATAAATGTTTACATTACACAGAAACGAAATTACTCAAACTTATCCAAATTAACCATAAACTTATATATGCAGCTTGTGAAGCAGAGTTGAGATATGAAATAGCTTAGAGTATCTCTAAGGCTAATGACCAACGGGGTCAGTCAAGTGGAAAATGACATTGACATGCAGACTAGATATTTTAAGTTCAAACCTTCATGGCATTTTAGTTGTGTGTGTATGTGAAAATCATCATCGTTTGTACTAAAAAAAATATATAAAAAGTGAAGGCTAATGATTTTAACAAATTTGTTTTGTTACATCCAGAGCAAGCATATTCTTAGGGGGCTAATCTGGGGCCACCTTTGAATTGAGTAACCTTATCATCAACTGTATATCTAGAGAATGAAATAAAAAGTAGCTGTGGCAGCCCAAAGGGTTGACTTGTTCTTTGTTTATATACACACACTATATGTTTAAGTTTCTTGCACCTAAAAATTGACCAGTCTTTTTGTTTTATAATCTATATTCAATATCAGGAACCACCGACCTGCATACAAAATAACATTTATAGTCCAAAGAGTGATAAGGAATTAGGATAAACAAAAACAAATGGAGAAAAGAGGGCAACAAAGATTTATAAATTCATGTGCAAACTCACACACAGTTGGGCCTTCCAAAATGAAGAATCTGTGAGCAATAAACAAAGGTCTCAAGACTCTGAAACCAGCCGTTTGGGTAAACTCTCAAGTCTTAAACAATGAAATTAGATTAGGTCATAGAATATCAGCCTCCCTCCAAATCCCCTATTTGCATAAAGACAATCATAAAGTGATCATGAATGAATGATTCACTCAATTAAACTAACAGATCAGAAGGCAACAAGAACACCAGGAAATATAAAATTTGAAAAAATGCATTGATAAGATTGCTTGTTTGATCAGTACAGATTATGACCCGGTCTAGCTATCAATATGTAAACACTTGAACTTCAGAAAAATATAAAATGAAAAAACAATGAATCTAATTTCTGTGCGTTACCTCAGATCCTTGTCGAGAGGAAAAAACTAAAAAATAAAAAAAACAAAAAAAAGAGAGAAAAAAAAAATTGTTTACAGTTTTTCACCTCCCCCTGATCTTCCAACAAAATATTGTTAAACATCAGCACATTTCATTGGTACATATCCTAGCCTAGACTTCTTTGTGTCATAGAGGATGTGAAAATTCTGCTGCTGATAGTTACCAATGATTGAGAGACCAGATTTTGGAGTTCCTAGCACTGCCAAGCAAACAACCTCTTGCGGATCGATCTGGATGAAGTAATTCTCAACTGGGAAATCCCAAACTGCTCCATCAGCAAACAGAATTGTAAATTCTGGAAGCTCTATCTTCTCAACACCAGACACATTGTAACAAGGATCTAAAAATGGGAAGTCTTTTACAACTGGATAGCCTTTAACCTTCTTCGAAAATGCCTCCTTGATAATCTGGTATGCAGGATCTGCAAAATAACTCAGTGTGGTGCCAGAATCAATGATTGTGCCTCCAGCACCTTCTGGTGTCAAATTCCAAGTCTCCTCTGGTATGTCAACCACTTCCCCTCCAACCATGATGGATTTTATCTGGACATAGTAAAATGTATCAGCAGGGTTTTCTTTGCCTCCAACCAATGAGGTGTAGCTCAACTTTGGGTGGCTCAAGAGCTCCTTGTCCTCCCCAAAAATTAACTTGCTGCTAACATTGGTGTCACTATTTCTATCTACCAGACAGTATGAGAATGAATGGCCATAAAGTGATTGAAGCTGAGAGGCAAAGGAGAGAGGCCCTCTCCCAAGTCCTAACAATCCTGCAGCCCCATGAAACAGGCCTCTATTCCAATGGCCACATCCAAACATCACATTCTCCACTCTTTTAAAGTCTGCCTTCCCAGTATCTGATGTGAGATTAACAGTAAAGGTTTCAAGGGAAAAATCCCCAGTTGTATTGGAACTGTCCCCATACCAGTAGAAATAGGGACATGTTTGGTTCTCAGCCTTGCAAGGCTGAGGAGGATCCGGGGACGAAACCAATCGACACCGCGGATCCTGGCAACTTATGTCCCGAAAAGAGGTGGAATCTTTAGGATCATAATGTGGTCCATCTTGCTCAAAACAAGCATAGCAAGGTGCACATTGAACCCAATTAAGATCACTACCAGTATCAAGTATCAAAGAGAAGTGTTTAGGAGGTGTACCAATAAAAACATCCATGAAGTACTCTCCAGAACCGAGACTGACCCCGGACTTCAAAGTCGCCTGAAGCTGACCGGAAAGCTCGCTTGTATAAGACTCCGGCGAGGCTGCCGGAGCAACAACTGGCTTGAATTCGTGGACCTTCTTGTCTTTCTGTAGCCTTGAAATGGTATTTTGATTCTTTTTCTCAACAATCCTTGTGTGGAGGGTCTGAATTCTGACCAAGTCTCTGACTGTGGACTCAATCACAGAACTCTTACGCTCGGATTCTCTGTTCAGTGACCTGTGCCTCAGGTGGAGCTTCACAGATTGTTTATGGGGTCTTATTTTTGTCATAGAATCATCAACTACTTCATCATCCTCGTCGTCAGATTCTTCATTATCGGACACTGCTTTTTCCATGGTTGAATCTGATTGCTTGGTTTTCTTTGAGCTGCTGAGGCTACATCCAGTGTGGGATGAGGAGGAGACAGCATTGAAGCTCATATGCTCTGGCAATTCCATGCCAGCGAGAGTGGAGCCATTAGGAGTTTGATTGTTGTGGTCGTGAATTCCAACAATCGCTACTAGAGTGTAGGAGAAGATTACAAGGAGAACCAGTATGAGAGAAGCCTTAACAACCATTATGATCGTCTCTTCTTGTTTGAAAATCCTACATGAAGAAAACTTCAGAAGAAGAAAAAACTGGAAACAAACCCAGAAAGCTTGAAACTTTACTGAAATTTCAAGGCTTTATGTGAAAAAAAATAAGAACTCAGAATTCCCAAGTGGTTGTGACAAGAAAAACCCAGAAACAGAACAATTAGAAAGGACTTGAATTCCAACCACAAGGAAAACAAATTGGAAAATAAATGAAAACGAAAGCAGGGGGGTTTATAAGCACAGGAGACAAAAACCCAGAACCCAGAAACAGAAACTTCAATTAAAGCTTAAAAAAACAGAGACAGCTTCTAGGAAACGGAAAGAAATTGAAAGACTAGAGAGTTATGCAGGTGAAAATGTGTATATTGGGGAGATGGGAACATATTTATTGAAGAGAGAAGACTCGGTTAAAGCAAAGAAAGGAAGAGGCAAGTGTTGGGTTGTGCGGAGAGTCTCTGTGTCTTTCTCAGCTTAGAATAAATGTCAAAGAGTTTGAATCTGTTTTTTGTTTTGAAAAGGGCTGGAGTTGAAAACGCGGTTTGGATATAAAAGAAAGAACAGAGAGGCTGTGAATTGCGTTTTAATATAAAATTATATTAAAATGTTGTGTGTATGGTCTGTTCTGTAAGTGCTTACCGAGTCTTCATCTTGTTCTGCTTCTTCCTCTCTCTTTCCTGCTTCATTGGCTTACGGCACCGTGACTGCCATATATACCGTTATACTTTTACACTAAGCGGCTTACATGAACATCAGCCTGCCTCTCTCTCTCTCTCTCTCTCTCTCTCTCTCTCTCTCTCTAAAACTACTCTTTGGTCTTGGTTTGGACTTTGGTTTACTTTTCTTATAGTTTAGGAAATAACTGGTTTACAATATTGTTTTATATTACCAAATCATTATTTTAGTAAAAGCCATATAAATTATGGGAAGTTTGGAAAAGTAAATACCGAATACGAAGTATTTTATTTGTCAACTTTAAAGAAATAACGACATATTTTTTTGTTTGCAAGAAAAATAATGGCATGTTTACTTGCAATGAATGTGAGAATTCATGAATCGAAAAACTTAATAATAAAGGAAAGTAAACGCATGGAAAGTAAGGAATTGAAATCATTCCAATACCCATGTGTTAGTAAGAGACACAACAAGAGAAGAAGAAATTGGAATAATTTTTTATACCTATGCCCTATCACATTAACATAGATTTTTTTAATTATCAAAAATTAACTTAGACTAATTTTATATAAGCAATATTTAGGAATGAGGAATGCAACACAATACACCGAGTAAAGGTTTATTGGATGATTTTCGTGTTCGCCCCAATCATTCCGATACCCAAGTGTAAAGATTTATGTTAGGTGACCTTTATATTTTTTTTGGTTATAGTTTCATATTTCATTAGGAACAAAAGACAAAGAGAGAATCATTTTATTATGCGTGAAGTTCTTCAAAGTCAATGCACACTTTAGATGGCGGAAAACTTTTCCTATTGTTATTTTAAATTCACTCATCCTTGTCAGATGTATAGTGAAGTCAAAACTTGTTTTCTTTTTCTTCTGCTCGGCTTACCCTAAAATATTGTTCAGAAGGCACGTATACGTAGCAGGCATCACCATTTCGATCAGATATGGTCATGCAATGCTCAAGACCCTTTTTCAAGCAGCCTAAGTAATCAATTAATACTGTTTGGGACATTTTGGAAAAAGCAAAAGGAGAGAGAAAAATTTTAAAAGAAGCAAAAATGGACAAAAATACCCTTATTTATTTTTAGATTTCCTAAGGAATCCAATACATTTGCATGTCTTTGATTTGAAAGTTGAGTGGTTTTTTTGTCTTTTTGAATTTGGCTTTTTCCAAAAGTGAAAAAAAATTTATGTCTAAAACCTAAAAAACCTTTATTTTTTCTAATTAAGCACGCTTAACTTTGATCTGACTGACTAAAGGTATATGAATATTTATTTATTTTTTTCTTTTGCCATTTGGATTTTGGCCCGGTGACCATAGCAAGGACATGGTAAAAGCTGTTGAAGAATGTAATATCCCATATTGGATACTTCACTAAATATATGACAACATATAGGTGGTTAAATTGAGGACAAATTCGGTGTTAGTGGAGTGAACTTTTTCTCTGTTTGACCGTTTTATTTAGTTTATTTTGTCAAATTTGAACATTTTCTTGATTAAATCCTTTTAATTTGGTCATATGCTGACGAGTTGCTTTGGGTCTTTTAGAAAAGAAGTCACCAAGCAAGAGGGGGCATAAACAGGGGTATGAATCAATTAGATTATGATGTAGGTATCTAAACAAATATATTAGACAGGAAATGAAAGCCTTGACCTATTACCTAACCAGCTCTTAGCCAAATAGTTCATGTCAAAGAGTAAAAGCAGGTTTCTAGGATAATACCATTTACGTGGTTGGAGTCTTGTGGTTTATGTTATGGTCTTCCAATTTGCACAAGGCAAATTAATTTAACGATAACTTAATCTGAAAGTGATTCAAGATGAATTAGTTGTAGTATGTGACGGTGTTTTGATACCGTTGAATATTCTTTTCTCATGAAAGTTGCTTCAAATTATTCGTACTACTATTGCTCGGATAGAAAATACATATGTATAGAGTGTGACATTTATATGGGGATTTTTTTATTTTTTATTTTTAATACAAAGGAGGAAAATAGATAGGGTCTGTATTCAAAGTTCAAACAAATTTGTCAAAAATGGATGTATATAATGTTTCTTTTCTTTTTTCTTTTAAAAAAAAATCTGGCATGAATATTCATACTATCCATGCTATCTCGAGTTACAAATCCCCACTTTGATGTTTACATACCAAGAATGGAGGAAGCCATGAATCGAAAAATTTAGATAAGGGAATCAAGGTATTGGAATCAGATCATCTACTCCCCCTAGTCGATTCCATTCCCATTTTTTAGGGTATTCGATTAAGGATTTTAAAGTGAAATTCACATAATTTTTTATTTTTTATATGTTAGTAAATACGGGGAAGTCTTCTAAAAAACGCGGGGAGGTCATGAATTTGAATCATTCCAATACCCATGTATTAGTAAACACATGAGAAGCAGGAATTAGAATCATTCAAATACTTATTTCTTATGAGTAAACATGCATGTGTATTACTCTAATTCTTTTCCATATATGACTCCCATTTTGTAATAGTTCTCGTTTCTTTTATTTACAAAAAATAAATAAAAATATTGACAAAACTTTGAAGCTTGGTTAATGATAAAAGAGAATTAAGCAAGTAGCTAAGCTAGCTTAATTTCCGCACCATGTCTACCATTAATTTCTACATGGAATGTTCAACAAGACACCGCCCCACCATGACCACCTTGAAATATGAACACGCAGAAACACAAAACAGAGAAAAACGGGGGTAGCTGGTAGAATTTGGAGCAGACAAACATGCCGTATTGCCGCCATATATATTAAATATATTTTGATAAGAAAATAGCATTTGGACCCTTTGGATTTTGAAGTATTATTGTTGACTCCAAAAAATAACATTATTAAATTCAGGGGCTTTCAAAGTGGAAAATTGGTGTGCGATGTCGTGTTCCTGTATAATTCGTCTGTGCTCCCACGTGGTGCTGACTTTGAAATACGTAATTTATATATAAAACATAACTAGGAGTCTAGGACACATTTCAATTCCTTATCTGGCAAAACATATTTACCTTTTCTTTGCAATATTATTTATGTTCTTGGTCTTGAGTCTTGATTGATAAGTCATGTATTCTTCCGTTCATTATTTTGGTGCTAATCGATTTCATCTTAGTTTGATCAAACATATGAATTAGAGTGCAAGTACAGATGTTTCGTAACGTTTACTAGACCGATTTTGTGCGATGTAAACGCCCTTTTTTTTAAAACACCTAGAATAGAGACAAGAAAAATGAAATTTAAGTATATATATATATATATATATATATTCAAGTAAGCAGTCATGACCCATGCACTAAACGGTTTCCACAAAGTGGGAGAGAGTCTTTGTCAGGAAATTATGGCGTTATATTCTTCTTCTTGTCTCGTGGAAACAAGATTTTCTAAGTCCGCTATATATATGGAATTAGTTAGGTGAAGTGAAGGCAGGTCAAACTCAAGCTTGCAATAATATAGGGGAATGTTGTAGTTTCAACAATCAACAATCACTGCCATACTCGAATCAAAGCTCATCGTCTAAAATGTGTTCAACACAAGAAAAACGTTTACTGATTGGACAATATAGTTGTGCATATATATACTGCAGAGCCATGCTCATGAAGCCATGTTACTAATTAAATATTCCATGTGTTCATCTTCATGACAATACAACAATACAAAAGTACAATCCTCGCGATTATTGAAAATTGGCAACATCATGTCTAAATGTGGAGAAGAACTTGCATGTTGAGATAACACTGTTGATTGATTCTGTAATGTGAATAAGTTATTATGCGTGACCGAACGTGATTGGTTATTAAAAATACCACAACGGACAAATGATATACAAGTTTATTTTTTTATTTTCATTCCCCTAGAAATAGTGGTCATGTATCTGTTTTTTGATGAGCGATAGTGGTCATGTATCTTAAACTAAGGAAAAGGTGGAATGTGGAGAAGAGTTTTGGTTTGACACACAAAAGTAGGTGGTGTTAGGTTTTCCTCAAGATCAAGAGAGTTTATCAACAAAAAATAACCAAAGTTGAGAAGGCAAGCCAGTAACAAGTGCTTGTTTCTTGGAGGAAGCAAAAGATCTTGAAGGTTGGGAAATTTAATGAGAATTTCCACTACAAAATCTGTCTCTAGCATTTGGATGTGAATTAAAAAAAAAAATGCCACCACATTCGTTCTAAAATTCTATTCTCCAATTCTCCGCATGTGAAACTTTACTTGGACTTTTAATTGTTTTTTTCGTCCTCTTTTCCTTGGAGGTATTCCTTAGACTCATTCTTATTTTGAACTATTTTATCCCTATCTGAAAAGGTGAGTTACGTAATTGAGTAAGTCTTTTAATCCCTCAAGAATCCGTCCTCATTAGGGTCCAAGTCGAAAACTTTGAAGAGACTTGCATGTCACTAAATAAACCCTATCTTCAACTTTAGTCTTCTAACTTAATTCACATTAGAATGCTACGTTTACCTGAAAGCATCAAGCAGCTTACATGATCAACTAATCTCTTTTTTTTTTTTTTTAAATTATTATTATTATTTATTATATTTATAATTTTTATAAATAGATTAGGTCAAAGAGATCATTTTGATGATATAAGCTTAATTAGTTTTATTATTGGGGGTTAGTTGGATTGGCCGAGGATTCAAGCTATTCATGTGTCTGAATTTTCCCCCTCTTCTTTTTTTAACTTTGGCGAAAAAAAGAATTTATCATTTGGCTAAAATATTTGGAGGGATGGAAATGGGCCGTGCGATCAAAAGCCCAAATGAGGCCCAAATGAGAGAAAATGGAAGGAGGTTTCTTTCTCAAATTCTCAGAGATCAAATGTTCCGTTTCTGTTGAGCCAAAAAAGTTATGTTTCTAAGAAAGAACATGGCAAGGAAATCCAGAAAGCCAGAACTTCTACAAGAATTTTACACAAGTGTGGACAGTGCAGAAGATGGTGCACGATGCTTTCAATCTGGAAAATAGTAAATTGGAGGTTTTATTTTATGTAGTCAATTCTAATACAATAGCCACAGCCAGCTCAGTCATCCAGAGATTTATTTATTTATTTTTATTTACTGTACAACAAAAGAGCTAATACAAGTCATCTCTTGAAATGAAGAGGAGAGAGATGTCATAGGATATAGAGCTGCTTTCGTGGCATTATCAGTATACTTTCAAGGTCTTAGTACAGTCAAATTGTAGCCAATTGATTCATGTGGTTAAGCCGGCTCCCTTTCGATGTTCTCGTCTGAAATGCAAATCGTAGCAGCAAATATGTCTAGTTTGACACAGACTCAACAGGCCTTTCAGACAAATCTTGCAATCCACAAACCATATTCGCAGGTACAGCTATGTCAATCATTTTCGGATATGAGAGTTTTAGATCTGTCAAGAAACATCATTTTTCTTAACTCAAACCTAAAATGGTTGGATATATCATATAATCAATGAAATGACAGTTAAAACTGGACATGGTTACTTCTAAAAAATTGGATGCTAGATAGTTTTACTTACTTTCCATGATATTTTGAAATGTTTCCTGTCCAAAAGAGTTCAAAATCAAACTAGTTAGATACATATTGGGAAGAAGTGTTAAAATACCCATATGATAAATGAAAAATAAAACTGCATCTATGCAGTGCATGTGGTCAAGACTCTTTACAGTGACTGCTAATTTATTCAGCCAGTTATCCCACATAAAAGAAAAATCCATTTCTGACTACTTTCCCTTAAAATTCAACATTCTTTTACAACATCTGTGCAACACCAGTATTAACTATTCTTGGTAAATTAGGTGAGTGCTTTTTAGGCAGAGGCTCCTTCACATTAATATCGCCCCAGGTCAAAATAACATTTGTTGACCCAAGATATGTAGATATACAAAATCTTGACAAGAAAAGGAAAATCATCATCCAATCGTCAACCAGATAGTGTCAGTGTCATCTTTCTGAAAAACATTACATTTAGCAACTACAGTTGGTTAACACTTTTGGAACAACGAAATATATACCTCATCTTTTGTGAGTCGAGGATTATAAAGCATCTCCTCCCCAACGGTGCTAACCTGCATCTCAAGCAAATGTGGCATAAGAAGCTGCCTAGGTATACAGGGTGCAGAAGAAATAGACAATAGTGAGTTCCATACACTGAATCCCTTGTAATCATGAGCAGGATAGATCAACGTATTCTTTGGCAATGTGAAAATCTGGATTTGTAAGCACAAAACAATAAGTGGGCTTTTAACAAAGTCATGTTTGAACTCATTTCTTTCCTATGGTATCAAAGGTATGCTAGCTCAGTATGTTCTTACCTGTGAATGAACTGACTTGTACAGTTGATGTGAACTGCCACCCTGCAAACAGATTAGATAAATCAAACACAGGAACTTGGTAAATCCCCTTAACAGTCGTGTTTTAAGAACAAGCCAACTCTTCTAATGGCAAACTGTTGCTAGTTTTTCAATTTTTGCTTTCCTTGTCTTTTGATTGAAGCAGCAGAATTTGTCACAAAAAGGTAAATTATAAAGAGTTTCAAAAGTTGAAGGTACTATACCTGAAAATCAGTTCTCCCACAACCCCGTATGAGTAAAGCATCTCCAGTGAAAGCCATCCTTGGTTGTGGCTGATTAGGCCCATCTCCTGTAACATAGGTAACACAACCTAATGTATGCCCTGGAGTAGCTCGAACCTGCAACACAAATGCACACAGGAGATACATATATACAAAGGCACATACATACACACACCCGACACAGAGAACCACAGCTCTAACTAGTCCAAAACCAGTAAGATACATACATAACTTCTTTCAGTATGTTGTTTCTTTAGGCCAATTTGTCACAACATATGCACATAAGATACATGTAGAAAACGTACATGAACACATACAAACACACACACACACAGCACACCCCTTTGTGTACACACATAAAACTACCTAGTTGAAAATCAGCAAGGACCAGACAAGTTTTGTTACAGTAAATTATTTCTTTTGGTCACTTTTATATATTTCACAGGAAGAGGAACTCGGTAGATCACAGCCTATACCAGTTAAGCTTTGTATTCATTCTACTTTATCGGCCCAAAAGCAATTAATTCAACAAAAGCCGACTCCTTAGTATTCAAAACCTCAATCTGAGCTTTAACACTATTGGCAGATTTGGGCTAAACACTCCAGTTTAATCAACCCAGTAAGTTTTATACCTTCACCTAGGAGAAAAAATTACCACAAAGTCTGGTATATGAAATATCTGTGATGATCACTGGGAAGCACATAACACATTTCCAAGGCTGGCCTAACAAGCATTACAATGATTCTCCCACTTACACCTCAAATCATACTCGATTTCTTCAATAATTTTAAAAGAGGGAATATAAAGGTAAGCTTGTGTACACATTTAGTCCTCTAGAAGCCACTAAAACCTTCAAATTTCCATGCAACACAGTGCAACAAGCTTAAACATATAAAACAAAAACCTCAGTGCTAACCAAACCTCCAAAAACAGATCGCCGAAATGTATTTTTTCACCGGCTTCAATCAGACGGTCTGCTTTTGAGTTGCTCGCCTTCGAAATGATAGATTTGACACCAGGAAGCTTAGTCTGCCACAAAAGAAAAAAATGTATACTCATCAAATAACTCAGTTGTTGTTACAAAGCACACAACTTTTTTCCCAAATAGCATGAATGCAGAGGCATTGATCACTCATGAATAATCCAAAAGCACCAACATTATCAAAAGAAGTCAAGAAAAAGATGAGAGGAAGAAGGTGGAAAGCCCAAACCTTGATGAGGCCAGTGCCAGTGATATGATCAGCATGAACATGAGTGTTCATGGCATAAATTAGCTTCAAACCCAACTCTTTGACAAGGGAGATATCCCTATCCACCATCTTGTCCACCGGGTCAATCAACTGCAAATTAAAATTCATCAAAATCCTAATCCTAATTATAAAGTTATAATTTTTATTCAAAATATTTAAAGGCTAGCTAACCAGCGCGGGTTTGTCGGGGTGAGCGACGTCGGCGAGCAAGTAAGTGTACGTGGAGGACTCCTTCTCGAAGAGCTGGCGGAAGAGGAGCTTCGCAGGAGGAGGCGGAGTCAGACGATGTCGTGTAAGCAGAGGTGGCCATGTTTTGGGAATGGGAATGAGGAGAAATGGGATTGAAGAAAAGGGAAGAAGAAGAAGAGGAGCGAGAAGGAAGAGAGAGAAATCTGAGGAGACTGATTCGAAGCATTTGCCCTGTCTGTAATGTTGTTGGTGGACACAGCGATGAAATCGATCAGCCGATTTGGTTTTGGTGGGAGAAGATGCTTATTATGTTCTGTTCTGTATTATTTTATTATTTATCATTATTTAAGGTGGTGGTGGTGGTGGTGTTGTCCATTATTATTGTTGTTGTGCTTTTCGAGTTGTGTTGTGTAGTGTGACATCGGCAACAAGAAGGATTGCGATTGGTTTGCAGGCGCCAAATCCGATGAGGGAATGAAGAGAGCGACAGCCAACGAGTCTTGGCCGAGTTATGTTGTGTCCTAAGCGGATTAAGAATAAAGGGTCACATTATTTGAGAATTGCACGCATTCAATTCAATGACACAACATATGATGTAACATTCACCCCCTACGAATCAAGGATGGTGAGTAGCCTTATTCTCATTCATATTCTGCTCGTATTCAACTTTAATCCGGTGGAAGGGAGTGCTAGTTGAGTTATGTTGTTATTTAGTTATCGTCATTTTGAATCTACGCTTAGAGGTAATTGACTTTGATTTTATCTATATATAAAGCTGTTGACTTTTGTATATAATTAGGTTTCTTCGTTATAGGCGTAAAAGCTGTATTTAGTTATTCCTCCTTTAAATGGGATTGGTTTTCTTGTAGGGATTGTACTCTTTGTATAAATATCCTCTAAGGGCCTTTCCATCCATGAGCCTAACCCAAGGCTAGGGGGAAAAAAAAAAATTGTGTTCAGTGAGCGGCCAGGCCCGGGAGGTGTGGGACCCACCAACTCGGTGGCGGCGGCTTCGGCCAGGGTCCAAAACTCGACGGCGCTGATACATATCGCTACTGATCTTATTCTGATTTGATTTTTTCCTGTTGCCACGTGGCGTCATCTGGGCTCTCCGATCGATTTTTCCTCCAATCCAACGGCCAATTTTTGCAATAAAATCTGGAAAAATTGAAATTTTTTAAAAAATCCAAAAATTAATGAATTTTTTTCTATAAATACCAGCCAATTTTTTTTTAATTTATTTGAAATTTGAAATTGAAAATTTTATCCAATTATGAGATATGAATAGTATTGACATGTAGGAACCCTAAAATCTAATCCTAAAATATTATCCAAATTAATTATTGAGGTGAAAAAAATTATGAATAAAACAAAAAAATGAATAGTAACTGCCCTTAGCAAGGGCAACGGGTGGAAACACAAAATTTTGATTTGTAAGGGCAACCACTATTCACGTGAATAGTAGCTGCCCTACCTCCCCCCTTTGCCATGGCTAAGGGCAAATGGGTGGAGTTGCTCTAAAGAGAAGAATAATATAGTTTTCCAGTTCTCTCTATTTCAACTTGGCATCAGAGCCACGTTAAACCAGGAAGAAAAATAAGCCACATAGCCTCCTTGTGCTATCGGCCTCGACCGAACTCGATCACGAACTAGGCAGCGCCGCTTGCCTTGATATATGCACCTACTCTCAACTATCACAGATAACGTGCAGCAAGATCTTGATATCCCTCACTGTTTTTTTCCTATTTCCACCATGGGCGATCAAACGAAGGAAGATAAACCTACACCAGTTGTTGTTCAATCCGACAACTCTAATTTTAATATTGGAGTGTTGTTGGATGAGACAAACTATGATTTATGGGCACTTCTGATTGAGATGCATATTGCAGGACGTCGAAAGATGGGATATCTTCGAGGTTCGACTAAGGCACCTTCTGAAGATGATCCCAAATATGAATATTGGGAAGCGATGACCGAGGGTCAAGAGTCGGCTTCCTCTATGAAGCCGGACACTGATGAGACGATATATCCGCTGACGACGGCATCGCAATCGGAAGGCTTTAAAACGGCTTTCCTTGATAAGCGAATGAAGTCTGTGTGTATACTTTGAGCCGAAGGCGTCTCGCCTTCGTCAAAATGGGAGGCCAGTATCCACCTACTTTCGTGAACTCTCTGAAATTTTTCAGGAGTTGGATCACTACAATAAGGTGGCTATGCATTGTGATAAAGATATCAAAGTCTATCAGGAGTCGCTTGAATGACAACGCGTTTATCTTTTCTTGGGAGGCCTTGATGATGAGTTCGAGCAAGTTCGAGGAGAAGTTCTGCGCAAAGAACCACCTCTCGGGCTCCAGGGATCATATGCTTATGTTCGTAGAGAATCTGATCGGAAGGAGGCTATGAAGCAAGAAGGCGAGTAGGTAGAGGCCATGGTGGTCCGCAACAGGTCCTCCCACAACCGATCTAGTCCATCAGGTTCAACTAGCCGGCCTTCCACTGTGAACTCTTCCTCGCACCGGCCTAATGCCGGATCCACTCATGCTCGGCTTGAGATTAATCGCTCCAAATTGGTGTGTACTCACTGTGGACTTGGGGGTCATTCGAAAGCTAGGTGTTTTGAATTGATTGGGTATCCTAAAGGATGAGATAAGACTCGTGATCCCTGTTACAACAAACAATGAGCTACCATAGCTGGCACAAAAGATAAACCCGACCTTGTTGCTAATCAGGCCTCTGCATTAGTTACTACTACCGGTAATGAGGGTAAGGTTTTGCAAATTTCTAATTTTGTTAAGAATACTACTTGCATAATTGACTCTGGTGCTACGGCACATATGACATTTGATTCTAAATTGGTCCACACTGTTAACCCCTCCATTCAGTCTTGTGTCACCACTACGGATGGCAGTGCCGCTCCTATTATTGGGGAGGGCCTTGTCGCTCTCACTGATACTTTGAACCTTGATACTGTACTTGTTGTTCCATCCCTTGATTACAACCTACTTTCTGTTGCTCAACTAACCATTGCTTTGAATTGTGTTGTTGTTTTTTGGCCTCACTATTGTGTGTTTAAGGACATCCAGACTCGGCGGATGATTGGTTATGGCATTAGGAAGGGGAAGTTGTACTACATGGATTTGACATTAGACAATACTTCTTGCATGACTTAAGCTCTGTCGGTGGACACCTCACATGGGGAGCCGAAAGCTAGAGCTGATATTTGGTTTTGGCATCGTCGCTTAGGACATGCTTCATTTGGTTATTTATAGAAACTTTTTCCATGTTTGTTTGTTAAGTGTGATGTTTCGAGTTTCAAATGTGATGTTTATGAACTGGCTCATAGCCATCGTGTCTCTTTTCCACCTAGTTTACATAAAAGTTCAGTGCCTTTTATGATTGTTCATTCTGATATTTGGGGTCCATCTAAAATTGTAACTTTGGGTGGTGCCCGGTGGTTTGTTACTTTTCTTGATGACTGTACTCGAATGACATGGGTAGTTTTGTTGAAAAATAAAAGTGATGTATGTTCTGCCTTTTAGAAGTTTCATAGAATGGTTCTCACACATTATAACAAACAGATACAGGTACTTCGGAGTGATAATGGCAAAGAATATGTGAATGTTGATTTGCAAACCTTTTTAACTGCCCATGGTATTATTCATCAGACAACGTGTCCGTATACTCCACAACAGAATGGTGTTGCCGAAAGGAAGAACCGGCATCTCCTGAATGTGGTTCGTGCTTTGTTACTTGAAGCACATACCCCTCTCTCTTATTGGGGTGAAACTCTTGTGTCCGCTGCTTATCTGATTAATAGAGTACCTTCTCGTACTGTGGAGTTCCAGACACCGCACCACCTCCTGACCTCATTGATTTCTGCCCCATCTTCTCCAAATCTCCTACCCCATGTTTTCGGTTGTGTGGCTTATGTACATCTTCATAAGCATTAACGGAGTAAGTTGGCACCTCGAGCTATGCAATGTGTCTTTGTTGGATATGCGTCACAACAGAAAGGCTATCGGTGTTATCATCCCTCGACATAGAAGATGATTGTCACTATGGATGTGACGTTTCATGAGTTGACCATGTATTATTCCTCACCTGAGTCTTCACTTCAGGGGAGAGAAGACAAGAAGTGCAGACTCTGGATTATACGGTCATACCATATCATGTTGTTGTGGATAATTTGGATGAAAGTGGTGACAATTCCTTGGATGAAAGTGGTGAAAATCCACTAATGACCGAACCGGACACAGCATCAGTGCCGGTGTTGCAGGCATGCACCAACTGAACAGATGACACTTGAACTAGATGTACAACACCAATCCGATTCGATAACTGAACCGAATGAACCTATGTTGCTCGAGCCTAATGCCACCAGTGATAACCAATCTCCACCAATGACGGATGTCCATCCAACACGTCTTCCACCAAGAAGTAATCGAGGTATTCCAAAACCCACCTATGAACATGATCCTACAAGTAAAGTAAAATATCTCATGAGTAATTATGTGACCACTACTCATCTATCAGAATTAAATAAGTCATTTGTGTGTCAATTATCTTCTATACGTATTCCTAACAGTATGCAGGAAACCTTATCAGATCAGAATCGGCAAGCCGCAATGGAGGAGGAGTTGAGGTCATTAAAGAAGAACGACACATGGAAAATAGTTGATTTACCGGTTAGGAAGAAACCTGTGGGGTGCAGATGGATTTTTACAGTGAAGTATCTGGCATACGGAACAATTGATCCCACAAGGCTAGATTAGTTGCAAAAGGGTACTCACAAAAATATGGGATTGATTATACAAAGACATTCGCACCAGTAGCAAAGATAAATACAGTTCGTGTCTTATTGTCCCTGGCGGCGAACTTAGATTGGCCTTTGCATTAGTTTGACGTAAAGAATGCATTTCTGCATGGAGAACTGACAGAATAAGTTTATATGGACCTTCCACCTGGATATAGTGTTTCGGGTTCTAGTAGGAAGCAAGTGTGCCGATTGCAGAAGTCCTTATATGGTCTCAAGCAGTCACCCAGAGCTTGGTTTGAGAGATTTACACAGGCTATGAGACGATTTGGTTATAAGCAGAGTAATTCAGATAATACTTTGTTTATAAAGCAAACAGATGGTAAAATTACAGCACTTATAGTTTATGTTGATGATATGATGGTTACAGGAGATGATGAGAAAGAGCGCTTAGCACTTCAGAAATATTTGTCAGCAGAATTTGAGATGAAAGATCTAGGTGATTTGAAGTATTTTTTGGGAATTGAAGTATCTCGCTGCAAATCAGGGAGCTTCCGGTCTCAAATGAAGTATACCTTGGATTTGTTGCAGGAAACAGGTATGTCGGCCTGCCAACCTGTTGAGACGCCATTAGAAGAAGGCTTGAAGCTTGGGATTGATTTGAATCAAGTTCCAGCAGATAAGGGACGATATCAGAGATTAGTTGGCCGACTGATGTACTTGGCACACACCCGGCTGACTTAGCCCACGTCTTGGGAGTAGTTAGTCAGTTTATGCATAGTCCTGGAGAGCAGCACATGAATGCTGTAATAAGAATATTGCGGTATTTGAAAGGAAATCCAGGTAAAGGCATATTGTTCAAGAAGAACAATCATCTTAGAGTTGAAGGGTATACATGTGCAGATTGGGCAGGATCGATTAATGATA
The DNA here is from genome assembly GCF_029339155.1 of Prunus mume. Taxonomy (NCBI): domain Eukaryota; kingdom Viridiplantae; phylum Streptophyta; class Magnoliopsida; order Rosales; family Rosaceae; genus Prunus; species Prunus mume. The sequence continues at coordinate 25,107,084 of NC_142701.1, read as the reverse complement.
GACGTTCTAGATCAGGTTATTTCGCATTTGTGGGAGGTAACTTGGTTACCTGGAGAAGCAAGAAGCAGAATGTAGTTGCACGGTCTAGTGCAGAAGCAGAATATCGCGGCATGGCATTGGGAATATGTGAGATACTTTGGATTCAGAATCTATTGAAGGACTTAGGCCACCTAAGTCCTTCACCTATGAAGTTGTTTTGTGATAATCAAGCCGCACGTGATATTGCACATAATCCAGTACAACACGACAGAACCAAACATGTTGAGGTGGATCCGTTCTTTATTAAAGAAAAAATAGAAGGGAAGATTATTGAGGTACCACCAATCCGGACAGAAGATTAGCTAGCAGATATACTAACAAAGGCTATTGCAAGTCACGTGTTTTCTAGGTTCCTGTCCAAGTTGGGCATGTGTGACATCTATGCACCAACGTGAGGGGGAGTGTTGACTTTTGTATATAATTAGGTTTCTTAGTTATAGGCGTAAAAGCTGTATTTAGTTATTCCTCCTTTAACCGGGATTGGTTTCCTTGTAGGGATTGTACTCTTTGTGTAAATATCCTCTAAAGAGAAGAATAATATAGTTTTCCAGTTCTCTCTATTTCAACTAAAGCAAAAAGTAGAAAATAATAAAACATTCAAAATACCATAAAATACATTTGGTTAATACAAACATTAAGAATTGAAATTATTAATTAAATGAGGATAATATGGTAAATTCACAAGTTTTCATATTAAAAAAATTAAAATTAAAAGAAAAATCAGATAATGGATCATATTTTTATGGAACACAACTACCCACTATCTTTTTTAATTCTAAAATAAATTTAAATCTTTTTTAAAAAAAGTCCCTCGCAGGCACGGAAACGCTTGCGAAGAGGCTAGTTACAATGAATGTTAAATGAGTTATTTGTCGTAAACCGTTCACGTGATTTCAAATTTAATATTTTATTGTTTAATAAGATAGAATGCTAATGACAATAGTACACACATGTGCAAGTCACTAAACCAATGACTGAAACCATTAACCGTACCAGGTTTAGAATAAACTGTTTGTAGTAAAATATATTAAATTAATTGTGTCAACAGATTGCAACTTCCTCACCAAAACAAAAGAAACAAAAAATTTGTAACTTTGTGCTCTTTGCCTCTACAAATGCAAAAAAATTAAAAATAAATAAATAAATTGTGTAATGAGGATAATACTGTTTTTCTATTTCCGACCAATAACACAATGATATTTAAAAAAATTAGCTTACATATCATAGTGTTATTGATCGGAATAACAAAAAATGCTATTGTAAAAGAGTGTTTCTTCTACAAATGGTGCCTTTGCGTATACAAATTGTGTCATCCTCACAAACCTTCCTTTTGTCGCCAAATAGGCCCCCCAAACAACTCGAAGCCCAAAACTTGCACTTAGCAAAAGGTTTATCCCGGCCCAGTTTGCCACCAAAAACCCCAAGCCCGATTGCCCGAATCTCTGGAGCTGCTGCAAGCAAGCAAGCACAATGGTGTTTGCTACTTCCCTTCCGCCCCTTTGAATGAAGAAGAAAGCTTGGGGCTTGTCCAAAACCATCGGCAGCTTCTTCACCAATCAGCACAAACTCATGGAAGATTTCCCAGAGCGTTACTCTTACAACCCAACTCTGCGTTGGAACGCTGAGCTCGAAAGCTACTTCTCCAATGCCTATGGACCCCAGAATTTCTCTCGCATCTCCAAAGCCCTGACGTACTTCTCTCTCTCTCTCTCCCTATTAATCCATTCAGTGGTGCATTTCATTTTTTCTCATGAGCTTTGTTTAAATATTTTTTTTTTTTTTTTTCTGTTTTGTTTTTGGGTTGCTTAGGCGCCCGTCTTGCTACTCCTGTATACGGGTGAACACACTCAAGACCACGCCCAATGCCGTCATTGACAAGTTGACGGCGGTTCTGAAAGAAAACAGAGCTGACATTTCCAAGTGTGAAGTCGTAGGGCTGGACAACGTTGTGTTTGTGAGGGGCTCAGGCCCTCACGCCATTAATTATGGTTATGCTGCAGATGGGAAGCCTCCAAAGGAGGTTCTTGTGAGCCGGAAATGTGCCGAGGCAGTTCTTCGAGGTGCCCAGGTTAGCCTTTTCTGTGTTCTTTTGATTCCTCTGCTTTGCTTTGCTCACTCAGTGGTAGCTGGGATGAATTTGCTTTTGTCTTTTGACATGTAGGTGTACGTTCCTGGTGTATTGGCTTGCAGTGCTCATGTTGAGAAAGGGGAATTGGTTGCGGTTTCAGTCTCGGTTGAGCAGCCTGGTGTTGATGGTGGATGGGGCGTTGGGATCACTCGAGGGACTGTGCTGCAAGGTTCACAGACAGGTAACACTAGTGTATTTATTCATGTACCACTATCGGAGAGTCAACTTATCACTAATGAAGGAGGGTGGTAGGATTTAAGAATGGCAAATGGGTGGTAATGTGGGATAAAAGAATATGGTAAGGAGCACATCATGTAAATTTTATGGATGCTTGAAATTTTATTATTTGGTTTTGTACATTTTTCATATGATGATTATATTGATCTTAAGCACATTTATTTATTTTTCTCATATTCTTTTTTGTGTTGTAAATACAAAGATTGTGGCTTTGCTTTAGCGACCATGGTTTTATACATGTTCCTTTAAATGATGTTTTAGATCCTTATCATCTTGAACGAAATGGGCTGTATATTGGCCAAGGAAGAGCAATGATGTCAAGGTCCGGGATGTTCCGTGTTACAGAAGGGCTTGCTGTGGATATGAGTGACAGAGTATTTCATCTGCCTTCCTTTCGTGGTATGATTCATTACTTGTCCACAAATTATAGTGAAGACTTTATTGGAAATAGATAGTACAAAAGCACATACTCCTATTTCTCTTTTAATGAATTTCATGTCGTCTGAAGATGTTGCATGGCTCCTCCTCTAGCTTATCAAGTGTTTTACATGGGTTTTAGTTCATTCTTTGTTGCATATAAATATTACATGGATTGTTTAATGCAGATTTTTATTCCATACTGTGAAAGATAATCTCTTTAGTAGCTGACATGGGTCTTAAATTGGGGAACTTTTGATTTTCTTTATTTATGGTATATCTTTTGTTTGTTGCTAATTGATGAGTAGGTGCTTGCACTTTCATGGTTTGCTTTCTGTTTTGATCGCTACTCTTTTTTTTTTCTGGGTTGGTGTGTGTTTATGGTTTTGCATTATGTAAAAAGTTTCTATAACTCCAATGTTCTTTTGTCTTGGCTTCCAGACGTGCTTGAGGGGGAAATATTTCTTCAAAATCTGCCAAGCATTGTCGCTGCTCGTGCACTAGGTAACT